>NW_019723298.1:2220563-2290829 GCF_002891405.2 Cryptotermes secundus
AAATCGAGAAGTAATGCAGTATACAGAGCAGTACAGTCCTGGCCACAGTTTCCAGTCCCCTTATTCCTGTCTCGCTCTCACATTCCTTCAAAGCCACACTAGCTTTCCGGTCCTCCCGCAGGTCCCCCTCTTGTCCGGAATTTGTGCCATGCCTATATGAACATCACGCTACAATTTGTAATTCAGCAAATAATCGAGCCTGCAAATTTAATAAAATCTATGTCGCAAAACAAAACTGTAGAAGAAAATTGACATGACTGAGAATCGAACCTGCATTCTCTAATTTACTATACATACAAACTAACTGCACGAAGCAGGGAACTTCTGATTGGATCAAATAGTCAATAAATCCTTAGCACTTGGTGGAACCCGACGGTTTATTACTGTGTTCACAAGTTCCCACCTTGAACTAGTTGAATCCGTTCCAAACTTTCATCCTGTTCTTTCTGCTCCATTTTGGTATTCCTCCTAGCCTACATCTACATCTTCCAACTGGAAATTTTTCCCAAGTTTTACACTAGAAGACCTATACATTTCCAAACTCCGATATGAGTTCTACATGTCCAACCCATATCTTATTGATTTGAGCATTTTAATTACAGTAGATGACTCCCGGCGCTACCACATTTTCTGAGAAGTAGTGGGTGTGGAACGGGAACCAATAAGCCTCGTGAGCATAACTGAGGAGCTACTTCAAGAAAATAGCGTCTCCGGTCTAGAAAACCAAAATTAACGCCCGCGGGGATTCGTTGCGCTGACCATGCGACACCTTCTATCCGCTAAAGTTGGCACTAACTTCGCCGACAAGCGGCGGTCGCTCGGTCGGTATAGTTCGCTTTCGGACTAAAACCACGGAGTTTTTTTTAATAACAGTAGACGAAGACAAGCCTACATGATGAAGCACTTTATTATGTAATATGTGTATCGTGGTTATTCCTCTTTCTTGATTGCAAGCTTTCTTCTTAGCACTTCTCCTTCAGTCTTCTAGACGGCACACGGAAAAACAAAAGACAGTATTTCCAGAATGTAACAGGCTCTTAACTTCTTCGCTAATGTAAATTTTATTTCTTGCCATCGTTCCGAAACATTTAAACTTCGCCACACTTTTGAAGGAGCCACTGGATAAGTTTATATTGCAATTTTGCCCTGCAACGTATTTGTGCGTTGATGGAATATTTTGCCACGAGAGGCACGTCAAGCCCAAATTAGAGATGCCTCCATACAGTCCGCAGTACCACCATTAACTATCAGGTCAGCATGTGGGCCGCTGTAAATGAAGGAGCCACTAATTAATATCAATAATTTAATTAATGTCCTCTCTTTCCATTTCCATACTTCACGGTGATGTGTTTATTTCTATGTACTGTATGAGGGAAATGAGAGGGAAACGAACTGGAGAATGTGGTTTCAACATTTAAATGTAACTTCCTGAAACCGACGCTGACCAGGGATGTTTGATTACTACTTGGGAAACTAAAGTCAGGTTTTCCGTTTCAGTAATCTGATTTAGAACCCACTGACGCATTCCCATTAAAATGACGTGATATGGCTCGCTTTTAATCTGCTTCATGCTGGTTTCCTTCTTGGCTTATTCTTCGACAATGAAGATGGAGGCGATATGTTCCTTCGAAAAGTCAGTTGACTTTCGGCGGACTAGACGGCCTTATGTTTAAGCGGAGGGACAACTTTACCTTTTACACGGCGTTATGTAACTACCGCTCTAAGATCCTCAAACCCTGCAAAAATAATAGTTCTTCGTACGGAGATATTGAGCGGTAAGTAACAAGCACATTCATGTGACTTCTGTGCAAGGACAGACTAACTGGATCAGAATGAGCAGCGTCACAGAAAACGATACAGAATTGGAGGGATTTCGACCCTGCCGTGCTGCTGCCTCGAAGGACGAAGGCCAGCGCTTGTAACCCTAAATAGTTAATTCAAACAAATGCTCAGTTTGGATACAAGTGGCACTTCTTGATGTCTGTAAACTTGTACAATGTGAAGGATTCCTTAAGGGTACACCACGTCTGTTTCTTGGCCATGTTCATGCTGAATTTTGACTCTTAATTCACGATTTCCGATTGTATCCGGGATGTCAGTGTACGATAAAGCAGAGAAATGTTTGCCGGAATTAGATTTATTTATTTCGTCTTCAACAAAAGAAAATTTATAAGCTAATAAGAGCTCTAAGCAAGCTGAGGGAACAGGATGGGGGCGAAATTAACATAATTATAAGGACGAGCTTAAGGGTAAAATGTGTGTCATCCGTTCTACAATATTACACAGAAGGAGTGCCTCCTACAGAAAATATGCACAAAAGCAAAACCTTCATGACAGCTATAAACAGAATGCAAAAATCTTGTAATATCAAAATTTTTTGCCGTCTCTTGGCTGTTTCACACACATTCGGGATGAAATTAAACGCAAATGAAGGAATTTCTGGAGAATGCAAGTAAAGTACAAGGCCGTGAGGCGGGTTGCCGGCATCTAGCGATCCGACAATCCATTTATAGTTCTTAAAATGGAACATGACTTTCCTGTCCACTGTTACGTTAAATTATTGAATTCGTTCTTATTTTTATAAAAATTCTCATTCAAATAGCAACAGCAGTAAGATCTTTGATCCACACTAAAGTATTTCTTAAGAAGATTACGCTATATATTCTAATAATAGATGCATACAAAAATGTTGCCAAAAGGACCAATTAAAGTATTCCGAACGATGAGTTCTGGGCAGAGAAGTTAATTAACTTTTGAAAAAAGAATACTCGATATAAAAATGTGTACTTATTTCTATATATACTCAATTTTTCTTGTGTATTGCAAGTGATGCTTCTCAGTGAAATGAAGAAATATAACATCCTTGCGAATTTAAAAACCCAGACCGTCTTGCTAGAAAGAATTTCTTTAATGCCAGCATGGCAATGAAGACAAGAAAAATCAAAACTTTGTTCTTTAAAAAGAAAAAAGAATACCTGCAACGAGAGAACAGAATGTATTTTTCTCGTACTCGTAATAGGCCTAGTTGTTCTCTATTAACAATCCAACAACTGTCGGTTGAATAAACATAACACAATGCTAAAATGTTCAGTAATTCCTTTCAAAGGAGTTTCGCAGCGCTTTTAAAAACACCTTACTTACTTGCTTATGGAGCTGAGCCCTCCTTGAGGAGAAACCAAATCTGCAGCTACTCAAGAATTTCCCTGCATTTTATGGAACTGGAAGGTTCATTACCTTGTTCACAAGAACCCTCCATTTGTCCCCATCCTGAGCCAGATCAATCCAATCCATATCATCCCAGCCTATCTATCTAAGATCCGTTTTAATATTGTCCACCCACCTACGCCTTGGTCTTACCAGTGGTCTCGTTCCTTCTGACTTTCCCACCAATATCCTATATGCATTCCTCTTCCCCCCCATTCGTGCTACACCCGCTGCCCACCTCATCCTCCTTGACTTGATCATTCTAATTATACTTGGAGAAGAGTACAAGTTATGATGCTCCTCATTATGCAGTTTTCTTCAACCTCCTGTCACTTCATTCCTCTGCGGTCCAAATATTCTCCTCAACACCCTGATCTCAAACACTCTCAGTCTGTGTTCCTCCCTTAATGTTAGAGACAAAGTTTCACACCCATACAGAACCACAGGCAAAATTATAGTTTTGTTTATTCTAACTTTTATGTTTTTGGACAGCAGACGAGAAGACAAAAGGTCCTTGACTGAATGGTAGCAAGCGTTAGAAAATTTCATAACATAACAGCACTGACTCCAGTACCTTCCCTCCTTGTATCAGCCTATTCCTTTGCAAATGAAGGATACAGGCCCGTGAGCGGATTTGACAGCTGCAAATCCTTTATGTTGAAGTACATACTCCATTCTTGTTCCGAGCCGAATACAATGATTTTCTCAGCCAAACAGCTGCACTATCCACTCGAATCAAACATAATGCGTTGCTATGGTAGGACCGCATTATGACTATGACGTCACAAATGTTGCGGTCATCTGAATTTTAAACTGAAATGGCGTCCATCGATCGCTCGTCGACACGTCAACAGAGGAGTATCATCTACCTTTGGTACAACAGTATAAAAACTAAACTTCATACCACTTTATCATGTTGCAATTTTTATGAGTTCATGCATAAAGCTAATGTATTATAGAGACACTTCATGTTTATCTCTGACCGTCAGTTTCCAGGTTTCGCCTAACAAGCTACTGAGGCTTTTCGTTCTCTATGGCCCTACAGTCCTTCGGACCTCGGTGGCTTTTTCAGTTTCTTAATCCTGTGCACAGTCTGTAGGACTCCTTGGACAAGGGATCAGCTCGTCGCAAGGCCTCTACCTACACACAGAACAACACAAATACCAAATAAACGAACATAGACATCCACGCCTCTTGAGGTATTCGAACCCACGATCCCAGTGTTCGAGCGAGCGAAGACGGTTCATGCCTCAGACCGCGCAGCTACTGTGATCTGCAGCTAGTAACATATGTGGATTAAATTTGGTATTGCGGTCTGAACTTAAATTTGTCTAGCGATTTCAATTGCAACTGAAGCTTACATTAATTTCATATGTATTCTGTCAAAACAAATCGTCTATAGTGCTTTATTTAATTAATATATACAAACTGTATTTAAACACATTTAATGTGGTGATTATGTAAAGAATTACGGGGAAAAAATGTGTACCTGGGAGGAAAGAATAGTTGAGACAGTATGGCTGTTTCAGATATTTAATTCTTAATGGTTCTTGTTGAAGAGAATGCATAGTCCCAAATTTTAATTGTAATTTAATTTAATAACTTAAAACAGGTTTATTAGACGGATTATGAAGGTTACTGCAATTAAGTATACATACCCATAACTTCATAGAAAATGTAAATATTTCATCGTATGACACAGAAACGATAAGGTAAAAATAATTGTATTTACGTGAAGGAGTTCAACTGTTTCATCGAGATACACTACTCAACATTTAAACCAGTGAGACTGTGCATTTAGTCATGTTGACTGGCTACAAGGTTTGTACCTGCAGTGAACTGAATACCAAGACTACAATGTCTGCGTGCAAAAGCAAAGAAAAATTTGAAAAACATATGTAGCCATACTCCATAAATTTTTATTACAACTCTCCAATTTTGCTCAACGTGTCTACTGTTCGTGGAAAACCTATACTTCAATATCTCCAAATTAAAACCTGTGCCTTTTAAAATGATGGATTATAAAAACGTAAAAGCTATCCCTGTAACAGGCAGTGGAGGTCCATAGATTTGCAAGAAGTCGAGGCTCCCACATTTTATAGACAATCGGCTCACAGATGGCGGTAAGATTGTCAGCCTTACGCGCCGGCCGCCCTTTATCCCCAGGAAGATTCCTGGTACTCTTTTCTGTTAGAGGCTGAGTCGACCCCAGGACCATAGTGCGGCTGGAAGGAGTAGGTCAATTGAAAAGAATCCACCTGAGACTTTCCGGCTTGTAGCGTAGTGCCCCAAACAACTACGCTACCTAATGCCCGAACGATGGATTAGGGGGAAGAATTTACTAGGTTAACACCCACCTAGGAGGAGTGTGCAAAGTTACTGCCATAGACACAAGGCTGCAATTGATTAGGATATATCCGGCAGTTAATCACAAGTTCGTGATACTACACAGCCACTGTGACCGACTGTCTTCAGCTGAGAGTTGGTCGTCAGCCCCTGAGTCGAACCCAGGCACTCGCATCGATATTCACCCAGTGCCTAAGGTTGCTGTTGCGCTAGTAAACGCTTCTTCCTCTGATATCTACAGAAAGTTAATGCCTACTTTAGCGGATAGAGGGTGTCGCGTGGTCAGCGCAACGAATCCCCACGGCCGTTAATTTCGGTTTTCTAGACCGGAGCCGCTATGTTGCTTAAAATTGCTCCTCATTTATCCTCATGAGACTGAGAGGACGCCGTTCCAGGCCCAGTACTTCTCAGAAAATCTGGGAGCTCCGAGAATCGAACCCGGACCTCTGGATCTGTAACTAGGATCTCTGACCACTACACCGTAAACTTCTCCGACAAGCGGCGGTCGCTTGGTCCGTATAGTTCGCTTGCGTATTAAAACCAAGGAGTTTTTTTTGTTTGTATCTACAGAATGTTCAATTCAAGGAACAAACAGCGAAATTATTTCTATGTGGTACATAGGGCAGCGACAATAAAGACAGTTTCTCTGGTCGTTCTTCGGAGTAGGCCAGTGTGTACATGGACATGGAGGTAGGACCTTATAAAAGTGTCCAGTGATGTGGCCTCATTCGGGAAAACACCAAGACATAACAACACTACAGGATGCGGTGGTGTAAACACACTTACTCGACTCTAATTCAATAATTCGCTTTTTTTTTCCCTTGGTACTACAGCCCCAGTGGGCCTAGGTCTACATCCATGAACTTCTCCGTTCACTTTGGTTTTTCTAGATCTTACACATTCGGTAGGACTCCTTCGGCGGCTGATCAGCTCGTCGCAAGGCCTCTACCTGTACACAAACACGGAAAAACGCACACATACAAACTAAATACCCATGCCCTGAGTGGGATTCGAACCCACGATCCCAGTTTCCAAGCGAGCGAAGACAGTACATGCCTTAGACCGCTCGGCTACCGTGACCGGCATAATTCACTTATACATTTGGGTAATCTTATTCGCTCATGTGTAACGTTAACACATAATTACACTTCCTCAGTTTTTAATACCGAGCAAGAAAATAATTAACATCCAATATTAATACCACTGAATTAAATACTCTTTATTTTACCAATTCCATTTCACGTCCCTGTTATCATCGGTGCGTAACGTTTCAAATTAATGAGGCAGTGTTCTCTTGCTCCCCCCCCCCCAAACACCGTTCCACTGACTGACTTCTATGCAGGGCTATATGACCTCAGGTCACAATGAACATTAGCCCAGGCGAAGTAATGCGCATTGCCACTGGGCAAAACAATTAGATCTACTTGAAGGACACGGATTAATATTACAATTTTATATACAACTTCTTTGCTTGTGGTTCTGTATGGGTGAAAATCTTGGTCTCTGACATTAATGGAGGAACACAGACTGGGGGTGTTTCAGAACAGGGTGTTGAAGAGAATATTTGAACCGAACAGAGATGAAGTGGTAGGAGGTTGGAGAAAACTACATAATGAGGAGCTTCATAACTTGTACTCTTCTCCAAGTATAATTAGAATGATCAAGTCAAGGAGGATGAGGTGGGCAGGGCATGTAGCATGAATGGGAGAAGAGGAATGCATATAGGATATTGGTGGGAAAGTTAGAAGGAAAGGGACAACTGGGTAGACCAAGACGTCGGTGGGTGGACAATATTAAAATGGATATCAGAGAGATAGGATGGGATGTTATGGATTGGATTGATCTGGCTCAGGATAGGGACCAGTGGAGGGTTCTTGTGAACACGGTAATGAACCTTTGGGTTCCATAAAATGCTGGGAAATTCTTGGGTAACTGCAGATTTGGCGGCTCTTCAAGAAGGGCCCAACTCCTTAAGTAAGTAATATACAACTTGATAACTGTTAACAACTTTCTGGGAGACTGCAGCCTCCACGTCACAAGTCAGCTTTAACAATACTTCTGACACGTACAGCAACATTTCCAAAATTATCCCCCGATTCTTAGAATGAGATGTCAAAAATGAGAGTAAAGTGCAGAGACGAAAGTCCGTAAGTTATTAAGTAAAACGGTTGGTCAAGCCGTCAACAATCAAACCCAGAAGCTTTTAATAGTGGCATAACTATAAAATGTATTGAGGCAGGGATGCCTCGCCAGGCAACTCTGTTCTGTCAAGTTTGAACGAAAGAAGAAATCTACTTTTAGACACTACGAATATTTAAAAGCCATATCGCATCACCTACTAACACCTACTAAAGCACGATTTCTTCTAAATCACATTTAAAGTTCAGCTCCTGCCTCATAGTAAACATGCTCCGTCTGCAATATATAGATCAGTAAAGGCACTTAAGAAACCGTCCTTGGACACTCTGAGAATCATACGAAATACACAACTTCGTCCTGTGGGTAAAATTAAAAGTTTTAATTCATCATCATCATCATAAATGGCTGTACAGCCCGTTTCCTTCTTCTACTGTCACTGAGCCTACATTACAAAAATAAAAACTTGTTAATGCTGTTCCCCGAACAATCACTCCATGCTGCGAGATACGTATAAAATATAATTACATTTTGTTGAGCAAATTATATTTAATCACAAAGCAGGGGGCACCACTGTGCTTTAGACGGTTAAGAATAGTTAGTTAGTTAGTTAGTTAGTTGTTGGAGAGGGTGGGTTTCCCCATGCACTTAGACCTGTATTGGTCCATTGTGCTTCCCTCTATGATTTCTACCAGTCTCTATATCCTATCGGTACTGGTACTTACCATCAGTCCCGCCCAGCCAGCGAGACCGGCTCTACTAGCTGAGAAGTATCTATAATGCTTCCCCCCTCTACCAGAAGTATTAGAGACTGCTGTTGGGCGGGAAACGTCCGTAATTTGACTCAGTGACCTCCTTTGGAGATATGAGGTTCTTTTACGTGCCGTAAAGCTACGACACGGGACCCACGGCTTAAAGTCCCTCCCGGAGGACTTGTTCCCTGAATTTTTCCGCCCTTAAAAATTCGACGACCTCCGCCGGGTATTTGAACCCGCGTACTACGCGACAAGAGGTCGGAACGTTACCTCTAGACTACGGAGACCGCTACGGTTAAGAACAGCTGTGTCTTTCGAAACGTAAAGGAATTGATAGTACCTACTATGATCATCATAATAAGCACGCTGATCCGACAGAAAACTTGGCATATTTGCATCGAAGTTGAACTTCTCTAACCGCATACAGACAAGAGTTACACTAACAAAAACAAAGAATGAATAGCAGAAAGCAAACCTTCTAGAAGCAAGTACAGAGATAAGACATTTTTATGAAAGTGTTAAAGAATCAAACAATTGTGGTTGCAGGGCAATTTTAAGAATTTCAGGTAATATTTTTTTTTCATTTACTGGTAAATAGGAGAGCCAGAAAGCCTAGTATTTCGAAAGATGTGCCTGAACATTTACATAGACCTTCCGGAATGCAATAGGTAAGGACTATAGTTCTTTAAACGCTGGAAAACAAGCAACGTTAAGGATCGTTGGTTATTCAACGAGGCTGTATTAACTGTAGTGGTCATTTAACGTCAAATTAGATAATAATGACATTCGGTAAACTTTACAGGACTGGAGGAGAAGATGAGACTGGCCTATATCAGAATTTACTTGGAAGAACTCGGAAAAAATCGGTAAATCATTATAAGGAAAGTCGGCGTTCTGATTCGAAACTAGGAAACTCGAACGAAAAACAAAAGTGTTACCCTTTAGCCAGAATGCAGATGAGGATTACTAAGAGTATTACATATAGGCTGTAATTTCATGTAACAAATTTGTATCCCTATCGTGTGTAGGGGTGGTCCTTCAGAACCTATCTGCTTGCTTTGCTTTCCATGGCCTGCTAATAATTATTCTTCGATGCGTCGGAGCGTGGTTATTGTGGGGTCGTTCAGTGATTCGTTTATATGCCGTGTGGGCTTGAGGAACGTAGACACGGAAATCATCTCAACAGGAAAGCTATCACCCCCTCAGCTGCATCCTTCCTCCTGCGTGCCGGCATGGACGGATGAGATTTCTCTCTGAAAGTAATTTTAACCTATCCCTCCCCCGCAGCCAACAGTACTCCTCTCATCGTGATCCAATATCAACGCAGAGAAAATTACATTTAGCAACAAATTACTAAAGGGGGACTGAATTCTAAAATGTAAATGAGTTCTCTATTTCGTTCCCTCATGTGTTCGAATATCGCCATGTCTGATTGAAAGCGGACTTCAACAGAGATGTCCAAGATAATCTGCGGTATATTTAGCTCTCCTCCTTCTCCTCCTCCTCCTCCTCCTACGCCTCTCACTCATCCTCCTCCTAATACTGCTACTCCTCCTCCTTCTCCTCTTCCTCATCCTCCTCCTATTCCTCCTCCACCACCTCTTCCTCCTGCTACTCTTTCTTCTCCACTTCCTCCTACGCCCACTCCTCATACTCCACCTCTTACTACCCTTACTCATCCTCATCCTAATACTCCTACTTCTCCTACTCCTACTCCTCTTCTTCTTCCTCCTCCTCCTCCTCCTCCTCCTCCTACGCCTCTTACTCATCCTCCTCCTAATACTGCTACTCCGCCTTCTCCTCTTCCTCCTCCTTCTCCTCTTCCTCCTCCTTCTCCTCTTCCTCCTCCTCCTCCCCCTATTCCTCCTCCACCACCCCTTTCTCCTACTACTCCTTCTTCTCCACTTCCTCCTACTCCCACTCCTCATACTCCACCTCTTACTACCCTTACTCATCCTCATCCTAATACTCCTACTTCTCCTACTCCTACTCCTCTTCTTCTTCCTCCTCCTCCTCCTCCTCCTCCTCCTACGCCTCTTACTCATCCTCCTCCTAATACTGCTACTCCGCCTTCTCCTCTTCCTCCTCCTTCTCCTCTTCCTCCTCCTTCTCCTCTTCCTCCTCCTCCTCCCCCTATTCCTCCTCCACCACCCCTTTCTCCTACTACTCCTTCTTCTCCACTTCCTCCTACTCCCACTCCTCATACTCCACCTCTTACTACCCTTACTCATCCTCATCCTAATACTCCTACTTCTCCTATTCCTACTCCTCTTCTTCTTCCTCCTCCTCCTCCTCCTCCTACTACTACTACTACCACCAGTATTACTATTGTTGCCGCTGCAACTATCACCAACACTATCCGCAACAATATGTTTCCTTTATAAATGGAGTTTTATTGATGAGTAAGTGCCTGACAATATTAATATATTTTCGTGTTTACAATAATCTTCTGTGAAATGTATTGAATTAGCTAATTAAAAAATAACCTCAAACAGAAGAGCAAATTTAACAAAAGTACAGTGTGGTCGCATTTTGTGTGAATTTCAATTATGCGATTTTTAAATGGAGTGACATAAAAATATTAATAAAATCTCACTTATACGGAGGGTTTTGAAATAAAGCGAACCCCCCCCACCTCCGAACCAAAAAAAATCTTAAAGAATCGCTTTTGTATTTTAAAACTTGTACAGAATTATGCAAGGCCTTCAGGAAAGCATTCTGTCTTGAAATACCACTGCACTGCAAGCGAAATTAAGAACACGCGTATTTCCATTTGTCCTTGAGCTTTAGAAGGAGCTATCCTATGCAGGACCTTGCAGTAATTTATTTTGTTTGTATTTCAAAGGCTTAATCTTTAATAGTTGTCAAATAAAAGTCTAATATATAAGATCTAAAAGTTTGTGATTATGGTATATTACTACAAGTATTATGTTTTGGACATTATCCATCGTCTTGTCTATTTTTTTTTTAATTTTTCCTGCTTCTTTTTTCAAAACACAACGTTTCGGGGACTGGACAGAGACACTTGCATAGGCGTCCGGAGATAGGGGCTAGCTCTATTTATTGGACCCAACTGAGTAGGTTTTACCTGACGACTGGGATAGAATCCAGTCTCCGAAACGTTGTGTTTTGAAAAAGAAATAGGATGGTTTTTTAAAAATATATACAAGATGATGAATAATGTCCAAAAACATAATACTTGTAGAACTGTCTAGTATACTAACGTGTATGCTGATTGTGCATACTAAATTCAATTTCACATTCTTTCTTTCAGGAGCTAGGCAGCAGAGTACTAATTGCCATTTTGCATACTAATCAGCCCCTCAGGCACAAAATCTGCGCTACACATACTAGTTATGACTTGAGAATGCACCTCTTTTGTTAGCATTTGCAGTGAATTTCAGGATTCCGAATCACATTGTAAGTTTTCACCAATTCATGTTAGTGATTCAGTCACCATACAGGATTCAGAGGCTAACTGCAATGATTTGCCAATTGCCAACTTCGGACAGTTGCTATTCATATTCCTAAAAAAAAATCCTTAATAAAGTAGACATTTTTGGGATTGTTATGGCCATACAAAACAGCAGTCCTGCGCACAGCAACATTAGTGATTTTTAGGTCTTATCATTTCGCATGGCAACCATATTTCTTATGCCAAATTCGGGTTATTAAAATGCTATCTGAATATAGACGTATTTAATGGCGTGAATTTAAGGCCGATTTTAACGGAAGTCGTCTAATTATCCTTCCATATATATATATATACTGTGGCGTGCCGCCTAGGGCCGGAATATTTGGAATCAGAACTCATCCATTGCTATGCGACGGCTAGCAATTCCTAGGCTGCGAAGCCTAGGAAATCGTTGCCACAGAAATGAAAGTCTAACAGTGGAGTTTCCAAGGTTATAAACAAATTGTTTGAGGCAGACACATATTCCCGCGTTCGTTGGGTAACAGTGGGAGGAATTAACCCTTCGACAAGGTATTCCCTACTCCCTATGCAGTCCGAGGGTAAGTTATAACAGTCCAACGTCGGCCAGAGACCAGAAGAGTTTGTATTCGACTTTAGCAGAAGTGTTGTGACATTGAAGAAGAAACGTCNCCGTCGCAAGGCCCCTACCTAAACACAGAACAAACGCATACACACACCAAACAGCCATGTCTTGAGTGGGATTCGAACCCACGATCCCAGTGTCAGAGCGAGTGAAGACAGTTCATTCCTTAGATCGCGCGGCTGTTGTGGCCGGCATTTTATATATGTATATATATACTACATAACTCATATAATATGTGTGTTATGCGTATTTTGTGGGTACTGATAATACTGCAATGTGAACATGTATAGTATAGTATACAACATAGGGAGACAGCTTATGATTGATTATTGCTGGTGTTATTGGCTGGAAATGGCGTTAGAAGGCGGTTTCAATGCATCATTCGACAACTAGAGCTGGAAAGGAATATGGCAGAAATAAGAGACAGATTAATATTACGAAATTTAGAAATGACTGCAATTCCCACTGGGATATTGCACCCATATTCTCTAACCTCGACGCTTTGGGTTATTTTAAAGGACCAAGGAGACACACACCACTAACAAGTTCCTATAAAGTAGTTGAGATTAGGCCATCGCCGAGAATTAATATCAGGCCGACGGGACGGGAAGGCGTCTTGAGACAATGCCCTGCTTACAAATGTAGAAAATGCATTTTGGTACAAACGTGTTAACCTTTGCGTTATATACAAAGAATTACAAAAGTGACCCATACCAAAAGGAATATTAATAGTTATATTTTCTTTCATTCTTAGTATGTTAATGTAAAATTGTTTATTACTGATTCGAAATTAAAATCTGCATGTGTTTATTTTGCTTTCTCAGGTATTCACTTACGACGATCTTCATCAAGTGATATTCAGTTCATATTTGGAGCGCCGTCTACTCCGGTACCTGGCGTCTGTCAGATGCGCCGTGTTTCAACTAGGACATAACAATGGTGCCAGCGTCCTCAATCGACACCTCAGGTTATTCAGGGGGATGCAGAGCATCGCTCCAGAACCACAAGAGAAGCCAGCGCGCCTACCCATTGACTGTATCCTCAAAGGAATGGGATTGGCCGTGGCAGTCCAGCAGCGTACAGCTTTCTTCTGCATATACGAGTATCTGTTGCAGCCACCGCACCAACTGTCTCCACCTGACATAGAAGTTCGAATAGAAGGTCCGAACAGTGGCTACGGGGAAGTAAGGGTTCAACACACATATTCCAACAAGTCGAACAAACAAACTTCAGAGCATTCTGCGACATTAGTTCACCGACCCAACGAATTACTTCAGAATATACCAATAAATTATAGAGTAATGTCTGGCTATATCCGTGTCAGCTACATTCCTCAGATTCCTGGGATACACAAATTATCCGTCACTATGCGTAACGAACACGTTTCAGAATCTCCTTACTTAATTACAGTTGATAAATTTGAAAATGTAACAGGACAGTTATCAAATAGAATGCCGACTGCAAGGGACGTGTCAGGGATCCAGAAACAGGGGAGAAGGTCCAAAGTGCTACTTCGAATAGTTGATTTTGTAACAGAAAAGATGCTTTTAACGGAAGACGGAAAACTGAAGAAACTGCCTTCAGGAAACATGGTCATCACAAGTCGTATTCCGAGACACGTGGCTGTTGAGATCAGCGGACACAAAACAGAGAACGGAAATATTTCTGACATAGACACAAATAAGAGAGCTGGATCATCAGTTACGATGTCACCGCGGAATTCTGACACAAGCCTAGCTCTTCCTCAAAGACACAAACTCAAACGACGAGATTTGAATTTCTTCAGAGACAGCTGCAAAAAAGTCATTCTGTTATGTAGATTTTTCGTTAAACGAAATCCCAGCCACAGCAGTTTCCAGATACTGCATTCGGCCGAACAGTTCCTGGACGGGCGCCCAGTCAGACTCACAGACAAAACATTGAAGTTAATTGAGAATGGTCTGAAAGCTATTAAACAGAAAACTAATGAAGATAATAGAGATGAAGATACAGAGTCAAAAACATTTGATAGCGACGTTTCTAAAACTGGCAGAAATTTGGGGAGCTCATGTTTAACTGATAAATGCGAACAGATGTTCATGACCTGCGAATTTATTACTATTTTTCCGCATAAAACAATGGAAAATAGAAGTCATATGTCTACAGAGATGATAAATTTCAGTAAACTAAATCCTGTCGGACCAGATTTGTCAAGAGTTCAACACAAAGAAAAGACAAGACACATGACGCTCAACACTGAAGTCATGGTTGGTGACAATTTTAGCTATGATTTAAACTGCATAGAATTATCAACAATTTGTTACGACGTTGATCAGAGCCCTAAACATGAGGTTTGTGACGCAAATAACCTAGACGAAGAAACTAAAGCTAATGACACCAAAGCGAAGAATGTCGTGAGTTCATCACGTGGAGCATGGGATGCGGGGCTCAGTATGGGCACTCCTTCACGAGAAATATCTACGTCAGTTGTTCCATTCCCACAGCAATACACGAACTTAAAGCTTGAAACCATGTCGACAGTTAAGTTTCCAGGTAAACAAACACAAAAACAACATTCAGTACTGATTCCAGAAACAACTGATATAAAAGTTACAGCTCATGAACTACGGGTAGATCTAGTTAAGTGTCTCATTTTCACGCCCCTGTACTTCGGGACCTCCCAACAAAGTATTATTAAATCACTGCTAGACAGGCAACGTTTAATAGAGAAGGAAAACAGAAGAAATGCAATTGTTTGTGAGGGCTCTGATGTACTTACATCAACAGACCATGACGTTCCATTTTCATCCGTTTGTAAGGAAGAAGCCATATTTGTTAGTGCGAAGAAAGGCATGGACGTCACTAGCTGTCTGCTTTCACCATTTGTTCAAGAATTTGATAATTATCAGGGAAACAAGAATGAAACAACCGTTCGTCTGAATCATGTACTGCGAACCGAAAATGAAAACGAAAGAGTCAGTTCTTGGAAATGTGATACCACAGCATCTGCGCCAGCTACCGGTACTGAATGTAAAGATACTGAATGCAAAACAAGTGCCCATGCAAGGAGAAACTTTCAGAGCAAAGAAATGTGTTCCACGAGAGATACTCGAAGGGACCTGCAATCTGCAAAGCACCCAGCACAGGTTCTATCCGCATATGAATATTCAGAATTACAAACAGGAGATGAAGCCAGTTATGAAAAATACTGGGAAGGAAAGAACGATGAATCTATTATTGATATCAAATGGGCAACTAAAAACGATTCCATTAAGGTCACAGAAATATTCATGAATAAAAATATTCCTTCATATGATGAGAAGAATCATATGAACTCACAACCTGGGCAAATCATTTTTGCTCAGTTAGTAGGTATGAGTAGCAATATCAACATTTCAGTCACGGAAACTGAGGATGAAGATACTGTGTTCGGATGTCACATCCGGCAGAAACCTGCAGAGGACCGACAAACTGATGACCTAGTTAACATAACCTCCAGTTCCAGGGCAGGTCATAGAAATGTTTATACGTTATTGCCTCAAATGGCACAAGAACCTCGTGAGGGCATTTCGTTACAAGTGGGCACTGAATGTGAACAGAGAGGCGCAACCTGCACTAGCCTCTTGGCAGGGAACACTTTCGAGTATAAAGGAAGAGCAGAAAATGCATTGGCTTGTAATCCTTCAAGGAACGGTTCGTGTCATACGCCAAATGTTTTCCCAGATCTGGAAGACAAACTTAGCCAGAGCTCTACAGCCCACATGACATCTAGCAGCAATGACGTACTGGAGCACCTGTTTCACTTGCGTTCACCAGACACAAGGTTCGAATCAAGCCCTGGTGTTAGAGCAGGGCTGTA
Organism: Cryptotermes secundus; assembly: GCF_002891405.2. Taxonomy (NCBI): domain Eukaryota; kingdom Metazoa; phylum Arthropoda; class Insecta; order Blattodea; family Kalotermitidae; genus Cryptotermes; species Cryptotermes secundus. Next base: position 2,236,901 of record NW_019723298.1, read on the forward strand.
TGACGATAATACATTGGACTCTGACTCAGTCTTAGCTGATCCTAATTTAGAGGAAACGGTGCGTAAATTAGACAAAATGCTTAGAGATACATCGGATAACGCGTACAAATTGAGAGACGTAAGTGTTAGCACACAAGAGGAGGCACTGTCGCCATGTGCAGAACCATGCAGCACGGAAGAAAGTACCATGGCCGAAGGCATCAAGGTGCAATTTTGTATTAAGGGATATGGAGAAGTGATGCGTGTTTCTCCGAACAGTGAATCCAGAAATATTAGCGCGCTGACTACTTCTAAGAATTTTAGAAAACAAAACATATTTCAATTCAATGTAAGAAACCAAAGAAGGCAAGAGCTGTTAGGCAACAGCAATGCTGCCGTAAGTAGGTTTAAACGTCCTGCAAATATAGAAACTTTGGGTGTTGTGGCAGACGAAATTAAAAATGACACTGCTACGGACGATAACGGTACGTCATTATACGCAGACTTGACATCAAATCTAGTACAATTGCGACATTGCTCTCGAACCTTACCAGAAAGAGCTCCCACAGTGACGTCAACAGAAGAGGAAAATAAGGAAAGTGACATAACTGACAGACATACGGGCCTGAATGTACACCTGCAGAACAGTTCTGAGAGCAGTGGCAAGTTCAGTCTGATGTCTGTATCATCGCCCCTAATGATACCAGAAAAAGAGGATGAAGAGGAAGAAGAAGCCAAAAATATCGAAGACTTTGCTGAGGAATATAAACCGCCAAACACTATAATACTAGATAGGAATTTCACAGATATTAAAACACTGAAAAATATTGTAATTGTTAATGGAATGATTTTGCAGTCTGAATCAAATAGCTGTGCGTCTAGTAAAATCGAATATTCAGGGATAACAGCAAAAGAAACCATGTGTATTCCAGCTACAGCAGAAGATATGACTACTCAAAGAGCTGAGCCGATACTTGCAAGAAATGATAACTTAGACAACATAAAGAAATCTCCAACTTGCACAGTTAAGAGACAAGCACGTAGAAGATACTTCACGAGAGATCATCAGTCAGATAAATTTTGTTATAATAATAAAGCTCACGTCAAAAATCACCAAGAGTCGCTGGCACAGAACACAGAATGTTCAAGTAACTATGCAGATTACGCATTCCCGGACATTGTTATGCGGCTGGCTTCTGCTCCTGGTGCAAACATACTACAGAAGAACAAAACAAATATTCTGGATCCGTTTAAATCGCATGATTACATACCGGAAGTGTCAAAATCCATTCGTTTAGAGCCATCATCCAACGTTGGAGCAAAATCCACTGTCAATAAAAGTACAAATATATCTGAATTACAAAGAGAGCAGAGTCCACTATCGGCATTTGTGAATACTACCGACATCAAAAGAATATCTAATTCATGCAGTCAGTCACAAATGGCAGAGAATAATATAACAGATAATTCAAGTCGGTTACTTCCGGGTTTTCTTACACCAATGCGCGGAAATACTCTCCAAGCCTCCATACAACCTTCGGAGAGGGTCAAAGAAACAGATAACAATGAAATTGCGAGTTCTGTCAGTAACTTGTTATATAATTCCGAAAACAGCGATGTCAAATTCCATGGAAAAAATGAACATCCGAACAGGAACAGAAGAATTATCACAGACAGAAAAATAACTCATGAGATTACAAAAAATATGACCTCACGAAGACTCCAAATGTTTTCAGAAGTAGACAATAAGGTCGTATCAATTACTTCAAATGGAAATATTTCTGTTAATGGACAGAAACACCTATCAGAAACTGAAAAGTCGTATACGAAACTTGGTGGTTTAACAAATCAGAAAATCCATGAACTCTGTAACAAAGTGTTCCCTTCTCATATAAACAGAAGAATTTCACCCAGCCTCTTACCTAATATAAACATCGATTTCAGGGGAAGTTCAGAACTGTTTCAAGAGAATGAAACTGTCAACATACATAAAAGAGTACTGACAAGTCCGAAACGAAATGAGACGCCAGGTGGAAAACCTGAAACAAAATTATCATTAACAAAATATTCTGCATTTCAGTGCGAAGAATTTCTGCTTTCATCCACATGCAGTAAAAATGAAATTTCACCTTTGGAAGAATGGACCATTACTGCAAGGGATCCAGTGACACATTCATCACAGAGAGACAGAGTGGCACACAGCATGGCACAAACAGCGGGCGATACATCGCTAGCGATAAGCCTCCCCCAACCAGGCGTCATTACCACAGACATGGACATATTGCATCCATTAGTGACCAAGAAAACTGATCCAAAGGGGAGTATAGGAGAAACTCGACATGATAACAAATTATCAAATAAAATTGATGATAATTTTGACATTACTGCAAAAGAAGTACGTGAAAGTAAGGAACGCGTAGTATGTGGCACAGACTATTTCATGTCTCAGGTGCCAATTAGAAACGACGTAAGAATACCGAATGAAATACTTCATCAAGTTGTCGCTACAAAATATTACACCAATGATGCTCACAAGAGAAACGATTATTATGTACGCAGACGAGAAATTGAAACGAAAATTCCAGAAATAATCAATACATATATTTACACTCTAGACAGGTATGAAAATTCCGTGAATGACGAGTGCGTCAATAGCAACTACTGTAAATGGACTGATAAAGAAAATGAGAGATTGAAGAACTCCATGGAATATAAACTTCCTGATAAAATGCAGAATGATGTCGTCATAACGGAATTAAAGACAATTCAAGATATTGTGAGAAATTACTTGATGAAACACAGACCAAATGTTCAAGACTTGCTAACATCCGATTCTATTAACATATTTCCAGAATGTATGCAATTAACTCAAAAGGAAGAGCACTTGGACAAAAAATGGATGAAACAAAGTGACTGGCAAGATAAACAAGTAAAGATAAATGATAGATATGATTACAACAAGTACCAACAATGTTTTGCAGGCAATATGAACCAATGGTCTACAAACAGAAGACTGACACCAGTGTGTAAAACAGAAAAGGTTAACACGTGGAGGCAGGCATTTCCTAGCGCGATCATTTGCAATAAGAACGCTGTTGCTGATGGGAGTGATTTGGTTCGAAGTCAGAAGACAGCAAATAAATATCTGATGTATAAAAATATTAATATATCCAGACATGAATTAATGCAAATATCAGGTCTAATGATAACGGGAAGAATAGAATTAGAGGGAAAAAGCAATATCTATAGTGATCAGAAAGATATTGTTCTACAGGTTAATGGCGGTAGATTCACATCGGTGGGCAAATTTCAGAACAGGCAGGTTTTTGAGCACTATATACAGCTCTATAGATATTCTCCTGCTGTAATATCTGCTAATTTCACATCTACAACTTCACCTATATTATCTTCAAATACTGCTTTATATAAACAATCACAGACTGATTTGGATGATGAAGTTGATTCATGTTACAGGACTGCAAACAATTCAATTCAAAATGAACAACAAAATGAAAAGCTGCCCAATGGAACTGCAAACAAACAGTTGCAGATGTTGAAGGAAGAAAACACGAGTACTGTCCCAATGAATACCGAGAACTGTGATTTAAACACAAGGAAGTTTGAAGAACTTGTAGCGACAGGAAATGAAATATATCGAGCTAAATTAGTACATATCACGGATGAGGGTTACACAGTTCCAACGCTGCAAACTCTGCTCTTGATGACTGGTCAAAAGAATTCGAATAGAAAGAGTTTCCAAGGTGGATCTCAGAATCGGACAGGATTTAGTCCCGAACCGTATGGAAACGAAGGATCAGTCTATATTAATCATGATAACTCCGATTTACATCAGTTGGTGTACAGTAAGGAAACAGAAAAATATTATCGTGGGTTAATGAGTAAGAAAGACGTCAAAACAGAAAGCAGATTGCGTTTCCAGAGGGCAAAGTTATTTTTTCAAAAGTTTCAGCAGAATATGTTAGAATAAAACACGCATTTTGGTCATCAAAATGATCCCAGAGAATAAAAAAGAGCCCCGATTCCAGTAACTTAATATGTCAGAGATGGCCATAAGGAAAACCAGGGAAAGGCATCAGGACTTGAACAAACTAAATAAGATGTTACCTAGAACAAATCATTCTTAAAATGTGAACAATTCAGAAGAGATAACTTGGTAAGTGAAACCAATTATGTCCGATTTCAAAGTCAAACAGAAACCGAACAACAAACCACGAGGCTTACATCAGTAATCTAGAAGGACTCTGGATAATACGGACAGGAAGGGAATCGAACTCGAATGAACATAGGTGGCCGCTTCTTAAGACGGTATGCAGTGATGCTGGAAGTTTCGTCCTCGTCCTAGTACCTAGGATAATAATGTGTGGGGCTATTCCTCGACGTCCTTTAGCTTTCCACATCATGGTGAATAATTAAGTACAGTGGAAATTATAACTTCATCTTTATTTTAACATGAATTGTTCAGTCCATAGTCTAATTTCTGTGTTTTATTTATTCGATCCTCCAAGTAAAATAAAATGTTATATCACCAGAGTGTAATCTTCACTTCTCTTCCAATATTGTTTAACTAAATATAATTATATTTCGATCACTTAACAATATTTTTTCTAGAAATTTTAAAATGGCTGAGGATAGAACAGTTGCGCGGATGTTATCTGGAAGGAGTGACGCTGTCAAGACGCTGTTTCAATATGTCATTCGGATTTTCAAGAAGACGACGACTTAAATGGTTTGACCTACTCTGTTAAACTTCTCCATACAGATCGATAAGACAATACAATCCCACGCTATTATTTTGAATTCCTTATGCAAAAATGCAGAGGATTACAGGCCATGTGCAGGCTCATGTGAAAAGAGTCACTGTCCTTCAGACTCTAACACGGAAACAAGGCTAGAACCTACATTTGAATTGTGGAGAGTGTAACCTTCTGGGGTGTACATGTACAGCCGTGCAGTCTCCCCGAAGACCGCCGAAATTGTGCAAGGCAAGCAAGAAGCAGGTGGTAAGCATAAACGTATTTCTGATGGTGGAGGCAGTAAGTTCCTCCGAAACGTTGGTAGACTTCTGCAAAACTACCAGGCGTCACATCTCAAATGACAGCATTGCTCACAGTCACCACTGAGGCAGCTTTATATCCAACACATAATTAAATAAGCTTGCTGGTGGGTCTACTTGTCAGTAGTTTTCCGTGGACATGGTCAACCGTACGAGCATAATCTTGGCTTTCGGGGTTGTTAATTTGCCTTATGTGGAGCGTACAATAAGGATCTTTCTACAGTGACATTCAAAGTGACAGTCATATATACATGTATTCATGACAAAATTCTTGTCAGAATTTAGACTGTGTGCACGCGGGTGGGTGTGTATGTCTGGCTTTAAGCCGCAGCAATAGTACCGCTTTCGGAACATTTTAAATGACAATGTAACTACTCGTATATATATATACTGGGGTTTGACAAAATAATGGAAACGCGACAGATACTATACACATCTCGTTATAAATATGGCGCTGGACCATCTTTTGCCTTCAGTACAGACGCAATCCTTCTTGGAATACACTCATACAAGTTTCGGACAGTCTCCAGTGGAATTTTATACCATTCTTCTTGAAGAATACTTTCAAGTTGCTTTTAGAGACGTTGGTGTGAGTCTGTTCCTCACGCTAGTCTGCGAACCTGACCTGAGTGATTCAATGATGTTTAAATCTGGTGACTGCGCTTGCCAGGGAAGATGCTGAAGTTCACCTTCATGCTCTTGAAACCATGACTGAACACTTCCAGCTGTGTGAACTGAAGCATTGTAATCTAGGATCATTGGGTGTATCCGATTACCCAACCGGTCCACGTACTCCCTTGCAGTAATTCGGCCATCAAGAGTAATAATGAGACCAACAGAATACTGTACCGCGAATTTGCTGCCCAAGCCATTACACAACCCTCCCCGTGCTCCACTGTTGGAATCCACGCATTCCGGATTATAGGCATCCTTGGGTATTCCCCAAACGTAAACACTTCCAGACGTAGAGAACAACGTGAAGGATGACCCATCTGATCATATCACGCGCGTTTCCAGTTGCCTGATGTTCAGGTTTTATGGCTGTGACACCATCGTTTTAGTATCTGAGCGTTACCATCAGTAATCAGAGGTTTAGCAATTGCAGCCCAACCGTGGATGTTGGATTTGTCAAGCTCACGTCAAGATAGTTTTTGTGGAAACTGGGTCTCCAAGATGAATATTCAGTTCTGTCGTCCTGTTACCTGTGCTGCAGTAGTTCTATGGTTTTTTAAAACAATCCTTCTCAATATACTACGATCTTTTTCTGCCAATTTTGATTTTCGCCCATTGTTCCTCTTCGCTGTTTTCCCATGATCCGTGTATGCCGACACAGCCTCAGTAACTGTTGCTCTCGATACACAGAATAATGTGGTAGTTTCTGTTACAGATTCTTCAGGTAAACACGCAGCTGTCCTCTTTCAAAACTGAAAAGTCTCCCATTTTCCTATTCTTTCACAAGGACTTCCACTCAGCACAATCACTAATGCACTTACGCGAACACTAGAGTGTAAGCAAACGGAAGAACATTCAGCGCCGTCAACTGAAGTTCTTTCAATGCAGTCAACAAAAACAAATTCTATTCCTCAATCTCTTAGTGTTTCCATTATTTTGTCCACCCCCTGTATATATTACTTTAAAGCTCTTTGTTCGTCCTTATGATGGATTACATGGATTACGTATTATTCAAATTATTCTTTCCGATCTTGTGACGCGTACACAAATGTGCTTCGTTTTTTATCACTATTATTATTTATCAACAAGCGCGTTTTATGACGAAAAGTATAGTACTTTTCTGTGCTACAATTAAAAGTGATAATAATTATGCGTTCCTTGTACAACGTGCAAGAAAAAATGCTCAAAGAAACGGCAGTGTCAGTCTGTCCGGGCGACAGTCGTCGTATTTCAACTCAAGAACCGCTGGGAGGATTTTGATACAATTTGACACGTGCGTTATGCCACAGAAGGCCACTTGTAATTAGTAGTTTTTAGTGGCGTACAATCCACATTGCCAATTTGGTGGACATATGAACTCTAGGGGTGGGAGAGAGACCAGTTCCACTACCGAAATGAGGTGACAACCATCGTACAACATCGTAACTGTAGGAAGCAACTGGAATAGTGTTGGCGGCAGTGACTATTGTAACGACACTAACAGAATGGATCCTAGTAAAAAGATTCTTAGCTGTATAAAAACTCGAATGGAATTCGGAATGTCAAGAATACACGTTGGAGCTTTGTACACTCCGGTACATACTGCGCAAATCCAATGTTATTAGGAGATTAGAAGCACGCACGCACTTAAACTGAATTGTTTACGGTTGAGATTGTCAGTCTGAAGTCATGTAACAGATGTGTTCTCTATGAAATTATTTAAATTAAATGTTTCACAGGAAACCATTACTAGAGATCATTAAATCACATAATATAATCCCCGTAGATATTCAAATACCTCAATCGTCTTCTTTAAACACTGCAAAATATCTATCTATCTATCTATGGCTCTACAGCCTTTTGTTGGGCCTTGGCGGCTTTTTCAGTTGCTTGACCTTTTACACAGTTGGTAGGACTCCTTGGACGGGGGATCAGCCCGTCGAAAGGCCGCCACCTGCACACAGGACAGCACCGACACAGAATAAACGCACAGACATATCCATGTCTCAAGTGCGATTCGAACCCACGATCCCAGTGTTCAAGCAGGCGAAGACATTTCATGCCTTAGAAGGCGCGGCCATTGTGATCGGCACTGCAAAATATTCCGACTCAAAACAACATTCTATAACAATATTTGCTGAAATAAATGAAACTAATGTCTTAAGCTACACAGCTCTCTCAATACAAGGAGAGCAGAACCTAGTAGTCTGGAAAAAATTAAACTGAACTGCGTCGATACATGAGGCATCAATAATATAGAGCCTGGGCGGTGACAACATGATTCTTCAGCTTGAAGATATATAGCTTCAGTAGTTGATATATTGTCTTTAAATAATCCACGGATAGAATGTAGAAATGGGGTGAAACTGTCTCACATCACTGCATGCGTAAACAGGGTCTATCATTGTTCAGAACTATTATTCTGGGTTCTGTCCATCGTCGGAGTTTATAAAACCCACGTTTCGGAAACAGCACTACTTCCTTCAAGTGAATAGAATACGAAATAAAGTCTATACTTCCGAGGTCCTCGACAGCTGCTCTGAAACCATGTAATAGTAACGTCCGTCAGTGGCACCAAATTAAGTATCGTTTGCCGCTTCATATCGGGTTTGGGCTCCACTTCCCCCCTTCAACATGCTAGTCCAGCTGAACATCAAGACGCTTCTTTCATTAGGAACCAAATATGTCCTTACTCTGTAACTAATCAAGTGCCAGGACAGAGATGAACCCTCCATTCTGAAACCAAGAATGTGATAACTGATGTCTGGTCAGGGCTGTTGTAAATTCTGGAAGCGGTGATCGGCGGTGGTAGATGAACAATGGGGCAATGGCGGGATGAATATTAAGAGAGAACCGACGAAATTCGGAGAGAAACCTGCTCCAGTGCCACTTCGTCCACCACGAATTGCACATGAAATCACCAGGGATTGAACCCGAGTCTCCGGTATGAAAATCCAACATTCAACCGCCTGACAGCAATATTCCCAATGACTGAGATACTGCAGGTGTTACACATGATTTCTGTGGAAATCCTTCAAGTATAATTCAAACACCTGGATATAGTTTCAAAGTTTTCTGTCTTCACCTCTGTCCAGATTAACTACTGTTAAACACTTAACAAAGAGGCCTACCCATTGATTTCGAATGATTTAATTCCCTTAGAAGACATCCAAGGACCAACCTGACATACAAAGTTCCAAAGAAAATTGGGAAAGTAAGGCTTGGAAGATATCGAACATTAATACGTGAAATAATAAAAACTATTCTCTGAAATAAGGGAGTAAAGGCTCTTTTCTAACACATAAATCTTCCTGAATCACTCCAACACTTGAATCACTGATTCGAGCCCCACTCCAAGCACGGATGCATGTACGTGTTTTTCAGATTCTGTGTTCTTCTGTTCATGTTCTGTTCTTCTGTGTTATGTTGACATCCAATTCAAGAAGTCCTAACAGATGTCTAAAAGATCCACTATTTCGGAATTCATTTCGATCCCGAACAGTCCATAGAAATACGTAACGGCTGAAAAAGAAATACGCTACAACTAGGTTAATCTAACGCTATGAACATACCCGAAGTTAGTCCTATTTCTTTTCCAATCTTCGTCAATTCGCGATCCATAATCGGTATCATCTTCATTAACCTCACATACAACGAAGAGAGAATCCCTGGGTACACGGAAGTAGTAAGGGTAGTAAAACTGCCTCGTCCAAGCACGCTTTCTGCAGTGTCACTGTCGCCATGATGGAATGCTACACAACTAGCTGCCACAGACTATTTTTCCTTATATCGTAACTCTCGATTCCGAACTTGTAATTTCAATACCAATTTTGTGACTCCATCCGTGTACCGTACTTGGGAGGCAATGTGAATCATCACTGACTTCAGGTTTTAACTGGAACATGCATTAGCTGTATTTAAATAACGGAAATATGTTATCAACATGCTAACTGCAGGGTGCGGCGATTAATCACTCTACATTACGAGGTACTTCTAAGTCAAAATATGCACGTACACACGTACAACAGTACAAATAAGGAAAGATGGACTACATCTTCCTGGTTCATAATTGTTTACATTAAATGAGATCACAACGTGCACCAGTTTCTCCTGCTACATCGTAGGGAATGACGTCATATTTTTCTCCTTATAACCAGCCCCCAATTTATCTCCCAGTTAGTGAAATGGGCAGATCTTTTTAACTGTGCTAACTCAATTCCACCACTGTATATGGATCTCTCTCTCTCTCTCTCTCTCTAGAACATTAGGCATTAGAACAGAATAAATGGAGACATACATCCATGCCTTAAACCGCGCGGCCACTGTGGTCGGCGCATATTGTATTAACTATTCAAAATTAATGGTTCAAGATTTTCTTTAAAAGTTTATGGTCTTTATTTGGGCAAGAAATTAATTGCTTTTAGAGGATCAAGGATTCATTCCCTTGTTCACCAACTCGAACTACATAAATCCAATCACCACATTCATGCCTTCTCTAATATCTCTTTTAATATTATCCTATTATTTATGCCTGAGTCATGTAAGATGTTTCTAATGTACACTGTACACATTATTAGAGATCTTGCAGCTGGGGTACAATTATGCTTGCATCCCATGTCCCTTTACAATGTTCAAGGTAACAGCAATACATGCAGGGCAAATTCTAGACAAATCTGTTCACTACAGTGTTAAACAACAAAGCTAAAATTGGAAATTATGTTATCATTAAGATGGACCCTTTACTTAGGCACAGATTGTGGGGAGAATTCTGAGGTTTTATTAAATGAAAGCTCCTTTCAGATTCTGTCATATATTTCGGGTTAAGGGAATTCAATTACTCTGAAAAGCATGTATCTTATTTCTTTTGGTAGACATTCCTTTCTTAGGAAAGGGTTCACAAAGCCGTATGTGTGCATACAACTCCTGAATCAAATGGCCGATTTTCACGAAATTTCATATGCTATAATGTGTATTAGGGGTGTGACTATTTGACAAGTAGGATGATTGGATTCATTTGCACTTATATACACTCAACTCATAACTACAAGTAATACAGCGCTATCGCTGATCTAAATGCTTTACAGTTCACCATTACAAACTCACTAGTGTTCTCGAATCTTCACTAGTCGTATCCTTGTAACAGATTTCAACACAGTAATTATACAAGTCTCACTGTAACTGCAGCACACATGAAGTCTTATTTGTACAGCCTAATTCCTTTCTTGCCTTCTCTCCTCAATCACTCAACTACCATCTCAAGAAACTCTGTGAACTATTGCCTTAGCTGGCCTGTGATCCTCGTTATATAGCCTAGGGGCGTTTCCATTCTTATAGCTCAACAATACCTCCCAGGTTTCTCGTTTATTCATTGCCACGGGAACCTGTTTACTGAACTGTTGCCTAGCAATTATTGTCTACTGTGGCCCCAATATTCATGTCATTTCACAGTACCTTACACCATTGGAGACCATCCAATCCTCGTGTTTGTTAAGTTCCCACAGTTTATAATAACTAGTGGATGCACAAACTTGTCTGGTGGGAGCAACACTTAACATTGTGTCTTGAAATAATAAACAGTAATATACAACATACAGAACTGTTCTTAGGCACTTTTTTATAATATAAAATAACACAGTGGTTGCCTGAAATCTACATTTAACTTTTAGAAGGATGGCGCTATTTTATGAGCCACAGGAGCTACAATTATACATATGAAACTCGGTAGGAGTTGGACCAAAAATATGGCGACAATGCAAAATTGTGAGGTTATGGCTTTCTAATTTAATGAGGGCAAAATCGCTATCAGTAATAAAATTATCCCCAAAAATACTACTTCATTACCTTATTGTCATCATCGTCCTGGTCATCGTCATCATCAACCTTAATTATCCTATACGTACTATGCACCAGAATACCTCACAGGAACAACTGTTTTGTCTTATGTGTGTTGATTTTTTATTTTCTCGTGCTATGTAACAGGCTTTGCAGTTGCTTAGTTAACATTTTAAAAGAAAATTATTCACTAATTATCATCATCAGCAACAATTTTACAACTGAAAAATATTAAAATATGACTCCACTTTCGGTCATATGCCCATCTGTGCATGAGTAACAAGCAAACCTAAAAGCTAAACTGCATTTCACTTTCAGACTATAAATACCCATTAACTAAACATGACAATAACAACAAAAGATTCCTACAACTAAGGCGTGTGTGCTGGAAAAGTATAATTTACAAATTATGCCAGAACTTGACAATAAGATGACTGGAAAAATGCAATTCATAACAGAATACACAGTTTTAAAATGCATTCTTTGCACCTTACTTGAAGCTGGTCACAACATACATAAAAACTGCTTACATTCAAAATGTACTAGAATTGTACATTAAAATAACAAGGCAAATCTAGTTTTAAGACACCCCAAAGTCTCTTTCTCCTACAGCTCATGTTCCACATATTTCTGTCCAATGAATATTTATGCACAGAAAGACAGAAATTCACGTAGGTCTTCATGTAAAGTAATCACTAAACATGTCAGATAGCTGCCTCCGTAGTCTAGAGGTAACGTTCCCACCTCATGACTCGTAGTACGTGGGTTCAAATACCTGGCGAAGGTCGTCGAATTTTTAAGGGCAGAAAAATTCAGAGAACAAGTCCTCCGGGAGAGACTTTAAGCCGTAGGTCGCGTGTCGTAGCTTTACAGCATGTAAAAGAACCTCATATCTCCTAAAGAGGTCACTGAGCCAAATTACGGGCGTTTCCCACCCAACAGCAGTCTCTAATACCTCTGGTAGATGGGGAAAGCATTATAGATACCTCTCAGCTAGTAGAGCTGGTCTCGCTGGCTGGGCGGGACTGATGGTAAGCACCAGTACCGGTAGGATATAGAGACTGGTAGAAATCATAGAGGGAAGCACAATGGACCAATATAGGTCTAAGCGCATGGGGAAACCCACCTTCTCTAATAACTAACTAACTAACTAACTAACATGTCAGATAAAAAAAATGACCAATTCGGCACTTTCTCATAAAATTTTCCAATATCCAATTTCGTGAAAATTCATTTAGTTCTTCATTTCAAACACAGTGATATAGACCAAGCCTATATGCACGCACTTCATGAAGAATGCCAAGAACACAATAAGTACACACAAAAGTACTATCTTCTGGGATGTGACATCATATAGCCCAATAGAACTTTAATAACATTTCAGGGCAATGTGCTACCTCCATTTTCAAGCCCAAAGAGTAAATTGTGCATGCAACAAGCATGCCGCATCTGTAATCTGTACATTTCTCTGAAACGTCAGTAAACTTCTACCAGACTACAGCCAACAAAAATAGTACTCCCAGTCACTGCCATAAGAACCTAAAACCAAATAATGGATGCTAGAATCTCCACAGTAATGTAATTTCAAAACCCTTGTACCATGAAAATATGATTATTTCAGATTTTAGTTTTAGCTTTTCAACCTCCAAATTTTTCAAGAACTTACACATCCTCCTGACCAGATTTCTTCATGGTACACCTAAACCACTGCTACTTTTCTTATTCTCTGGACTTGGCTGGCAAGGTTTACTACCATTTCAACTTACATTCTTCAAAAAGGTACAAACATTCAGATACTCAAAGAACATGTATCATTTTTTTATTGCTAGTGGGGTGGGACTAACTCCCTTGTACTGCGGCCACTTCTGGCCTATTGTACCAGCCCCAGATGATAGGTGAGGGTGACTGTGGAGCAATTGGTGGAATTAAGATTGGCAGGGGAAACCAAAGTACTCGGAGAAAACCCGCCCCAGCACCACTTTGTCCACCACAACTCCCACTTGACCAGACCCGGGATCGAACCCGGGCCACAGCGGTGAGAAACCAGCGACTAACCGCTTGAGCTATGGTGCGGCCTGAAAGAACATGTAACGTGAAGTATGTGCTTGTGTGAACACACACAGAAAAACTGGAAACAAGTATAATGGGGTTGGTCCCATGGGCATGCTAAATAGACACAAGTATACGGGGTTTGTCCTGAAAGGGTTAATAACCAGTGTTTGTATCTCACACACGATTAATGCTGGAATGAATGGAAAATTATGTACTTGTCCAAAATTTATTTTTTGTATTTTACATGAGCTGATAAACCTAATTCCAAGTCCAAACAGATTAGTGTAGAGCAACTCTAGACTAGGCTATGCCAAAGCTCAGGCAGTGAGTCACCAGCTTCACATCAAGGAGGTCTGAGTTCAATCCCAGAGTAGGTTATGGTTGCAAAACTGGTCCTGCAGCAGCATCTTCTCCTGGTACTCTGGTGTCTCCCTTGTGCAGTATTATTCCACCAATGCTCCATTCTTTCCTCTATCATCTGGTGCTGCACAATGAACACATCTGCAAGCTAAGCACCAAGGGACTCAAGTTCACTGCACCACATGAACAACAGTATATAATATCAACACTCTAGACTTGTACTTTAGAAGTACTGGTTTGAATTTGTCTGGCTACTGACTATTATGGGTATGGTTTTCTATGGTCATCCTTGGTATCTCCAGCAAATATCAGGATCATCTCTTCCAAATACTTACCTGTACATCTATCAAGACTATCTTCCTACTGCATTTAACAATCTACAAGCTGAAACATCATCACTAAAAAATTTAAAACTGAAAAGGCTCTACTAAAAGTAACATTCCAGGCTTGTACTTGGGAGGTGGTTAGTTCCAGTCTAGGCCAGAACACCAGCTACCCTGACTGAAATTGTTTGTTGCTTTCCCCAGTTTACCCAAGCAAATGCCAGGATAGTATTACGATTAAGTCATGACCCCTTCCATCAATGTCTCTTCAAATTCATCACACATTTGTCAACCTGCCACCTGACTTTACATAGTCTTGTCATTGAAACAGCATCATTGAAGAGCCCATGGAAAAAGAAATCCAAGAATCAATCACACATGTGTTACCAGATTTATAACAGATATCAGCTGCATAATCACAAAATGCAGACCAAAATATGTTCTTAGTGCACAGTAAGTTAGAAAAGATCTATTACTTTGTTTTAATTCAAAATGAATAAGATTATATTTTGTTTCCTGTGGCAGTATTATGAAGTGACCTTCAGTCCTTTCACGAGGAAAAAATATAACATAATGGCAATCCAGACAAAAAAACTAGACTAAACCTTAAAAACACTTCCTAGTAAAGTCTTCAAAGTTGAACTGTGACTATAACATATCTTACAGACTAAAAGGGGTACGGTTGCTGTATGCCTGCTTCATGACATAAATACCTGGTATTAAGACAATTTTCAGACAGGCCATGAATTCTTCTGTTTGAGAACTTATGTTTCAAGGTAAAGAAAAGCAGTGTTCTCTCCTGATGGTATGCAATGGTATAAAGAATGGGTCTCTTTTCTCTTTAAGGAAGGAAAGTATGCTGAAAATGTGCTTCAGGATGTCAATCTTGCTTCTGAGTACCTCAACCTCTTTATCCCAGAAAAAAAAAAAGAAGAAAAGCACTCAAGATAGATACGGTAATGAAATTCATCCAAACCTGGAACACCTTTTCATCACACCACACAGAAAAATTAAATTTTTAAACTGTATTTTAACAAATTTTCTATCAAATAGATACAATTATATTATCAGTTTTCCACCAGTTTATAGTAAAACTATTGTATCTGAGAAACAGAGGATATTCCCCTACAAAAATTTGCCTTGTTTCCATACAGATTGAAAGTTTAAGTTTTGATATGTCTATGTGAAGCAACAGGTTTATTTTATATCATGCAACAAACCTTCCACAGTACTGAATGTCTCCACCTGTTTTCATGAAACACGAACATATTAACTACAATTCTCTTACTAACAAGAGAAATTAGCACTGTCATCCTGCAGTAACAAGAAGAAGAGTTTTTCCAAATACATGTGTTTTTTGTCTTGGTAAAAATTGTGCAGTACATTTTATACTGAGCAGACATAACCTACATCAGAGGGCAACAGCTGGTAGCTGGCCAACTTCACTCATCCAGAGTAACAACATTATTATGACACAGATATCACATATCATAGTACAGTTCACACATTTCCTGCAAACAGCAGCAGCAATGATCCAGGAAAACATACTCTCTCAGTGCCAAAAATGGCTCAAAACAGTAGCCCAGTTTCCAAAATATTGTGTCTTTCTTAAAATGTCAACCAAATGTAGCATAATACAAGTTGCAAAGATGCATGAAATATTCATGAATTTCTCTGTATACAACAGACATGAGCATCTGTGTTTCCAATCGACTTCATTTGTGGTAATGTTTGATTACCAATGCCTGACTGATGTGCATGTCTACAGGAATATTTCAATGCCTGAGAATTTATGTGTTAATAGGTATCTGCACTGTATTCTGAAGTAGAGCACACTGGGAACCTTCCAGGCCTTACCTCAACTATCGGCTGGAAAAACATTCCACTTTAACACTCATTGATCTATAAATATTGTTAGCTGCTAGGCCTGGGAACAGTGAACTCCATCAAGTCTTCTGCAAGAATCACTGTACAGGGACAGCCTCGTACAGTCAGCTCTTGTTGAGCTTCCTTAAGTAGTACATCCACACACAAGTCCTGCAACATTAAAATCAATATGTGCAATATTATGCTTGATTCCAGCCTGTTTTTATTTGCCAAATATCTGGAAAATGCATTCAATCCTTTGCCTCTCATATTTCTATAATCACAAATAAAAACCAATCCACACATCCTGATTCTGGAATACATTTAAAATTAGGAACCAGTAAACATCTTGAAGAGTTTGATTTGTTTCATTCTAGTCCGTCACACTAACAATTACAAATATAAATCACTCCGTCCAATGTGACCTGTAAGTGCTGTGCTGTTTTCACAGTGAAAACAGCACAGCAGCCACGAGCAAAGCCTGGACGATATAAAGAACCTCCACATCAAGATAGCCAGGTGGCACATTATCTGCCCCATATAAGAAGGACGATGGGAGGACGAACACGAGCCTGCATGGTTTACGAATTTTAATTATTGACAATAAAAAAAAATTAATTAGCATCAAGAAATTTTATACAATTTTATAAAAAACTTTACATTCCCAGGAAATTGCTGTGTTTGTGAAATGTTCTATTTTGTGTACTATGTATTGTAGCATATAAGCGTACGTACTTTATGTCTAAACAACTTATGTGATGGTGGTTTCCTATTTGTAGTGATGTTTGCCCTCTGAAGATGGTCCACAGAGACCGAAACATGTAAGGGTGTTAAGTTTTCATGTAGTAAAAAACTTACAGGTCACATTGGACGGAGTGATTTATATTTGATCTTGAAGAGTTCTATCTCCTGGGATACAACACTGTAGTACCTAATTTCCAGGGTCAAAGGGTTAGCCACACAAAAACCAATCTGAATCAGACAGCAAACACTCTTGCTTAAGTCCCACATCATCACTGCATGTGTACAGCATGTAAGAAATCATGGTTTTGTTGGTAATTTTAAATACTAAATGACCTTTACAGATATCTGCTTATAAAGAAATTTGTCACTGTTTTCATGCTTATATATTTCTAGTTCTGCAGTATTTAGCTGTGGGCCTTTTACAATGTTTTGGATAGTTTCTGTCAAGTTACAGCTATGTTTTTGCATTATTTTACACAATACTCACAGTATCATTCACTGGTACTGTCTTATAACGCTGACTGAAGTGACATAGGATAAGAACTCGTGCACCAATTCTTTCAGCATACTGAGCAGCCATTTTTGGGGTTGAATGACCCATGTCAATAGCTTTCTCCTCCATACAGTTCTCTAGTGTTGCCTCATGCAATACAACATCACTGGACCTGCAGGAAACGTTTCGCAGAAACATCCATGGTTAAACTGTTGTCAGTCTACAGAAAATGCAATTCTAAGAACTGACAATGGGACACTTGAGTACAGCTGTCCATTCATCCTAACTCTGGAGTGTGCTGGTAAAACACAGCTCCACTAAAAGCAAATGCTTTCTATTTTAATTTACATGACTGACTGACATATGATTAGGCTTGACATAAATCTGCTACAGTTATAAGTAAACATCTCATAGAATAGTCAAATCAAAAACAAAAAATTAGCCAAACTTAAAACCAAACAATTCTAAACAGTGGTACTGACAATTCATGCAACCCAAATATGGCTCAGTCTCATGTCAGAGGTGGACCCACTAACAGATAAAAGGCTCAACACTAATAGAAACATAAACCAACTCAATGGCTATGTGTCTTCTTCAGGCAGCCGACAGATCACGGTCATGAAAATCCCTGCTAGATCTCAAGTTCTAATGTGACTATGAAGTGTATAATCTTCCCAGCTGTAATGGCAGGCAGTTTGGTAAGTGCCCACAATTTCAGAGCAATGCAGCACCTCCATCTTCAAGGTCAAAGAGAAAGAAATCAGTAGAACTGACAAGAAAAATAACTGACATAGCAGGGTTCTGTTTGCGGCCTGCTTCGTGCTTCATTCTTGCTTGGCTTACTCCTTAACCCTGAAAATGGAAGACATATCTTCCTCTGAAATTTCAGAATCCCCGCCCCAAAAAAACATAGTGCTACTACTCATAAGATCATATTATTCAGGAAACTCCGTATTTTTACAGAACAAAGAGGTTCATTACAAAATTCACATCTTCATAGCCTTCTTCTCTAAGATCCATAATATTGTGACATGTCGCGCTAGCTGGACGCCCCCCCCCCCGGAGCTGACGCGCCAAGCGGAGCCGAAGTGAGCCGAAGTTAGCCGAGTCCCAGCATCCTGGTAGCTATGCAACGCGAGTCAACAGCGGTGACATCACCAAGGGATACCGTGATTGCTAGGCAGCAGTAAACAACTCCGGACAGCGTTGCTAGCAACACGGCACCAGACAACAATGGTGCCTATTACATGGCCATATTCTGTGTTGTCCGGAACGAGGCTACATAAGGAGCAGTGAAGGTTATTCACAGTTAGTTCTCAAGGCAGCCACCTACAAGTTAGTTCTGAGTCAGTTCCGAGCAAGCCTACGAGTCAGAGTGTGTGATCAACAAAGTTCTCAGTTCACAAGTTACGAGTTACGGACGTGTGTGTGAGAATTAGTGATAGTTTGTGATAACCAAGAATTAATTGGGAGTGTGTAACACAGTGACACTTGTATAGCTCCCGTACTGTGAAACGTGTAGTCTACTGACGACAGAGTGATTTGATTTGCGAATAGGGTTATAAATCGTGAAACCCCGCAACTGTGTGATAATTAATTGTAGCCGAGATTTTTAGGTTGTTAAATAAACCAATTAACAATCTCTACGGCGTATTCGGTAATGAAACATGTTACAATATATTAGGGTACAAGGGCCATTTGGAAAGTAACATCAGTTTATTTTGGGCAACTAACATACGAGCAAGGGAGAGCTCTGCCTTGCAAGGTTGTGTCACATAACTCACTGCCTTGTAAACCGTCATATTACCAGTCACCTAGTGATTGTTCTTGTCTCTACAGAGTGACTTACGATGTGTCCTGTGATTGATAATCCCACGGCCTGCAAAATTCATGCACTCATCTGTTTTCTTTGTGCTAAAAACAATGAGTGAAGGAACTGTAAGGCAATGGTGTAAAATGGTCACAGACGGGCAAACAGACGTTTGTGACAAAGAGCGAAGTAGTTGGCCATCTGTAGTGAGTGACGTGAAAAACGGTGCTTCACAGTATCAGAATTTTTGTGTGAACTTCCACAAACTTCACACACACTGTTCTCTACAAGGTTATCACAGTCTGGCTAAGCTATCACAAGTATTTTGCAAGATAGGTTCTGAAAATTCTCATGAGTACACAAAACGCAGAGAACTACATTGGCCTTCACTTTTTACAGGGATTTTACCAAGGTTTCATTTGTGAATGATGAAACCAAAGATCAGTCAAAGCAGAAAATGTTCAAACAAATGTTGTCTACTAGAAAGCTGATGGCAACTGCTTTCTGGTAGACAGGAAAGGAGTGCTGATGGTGGAATGCATGCAACAAGTGACCACAATCAGAAATGTGTTGCAAACACTAGAAAACTGCTCAGGATGACTGAAGAGAAAAGGCGTGGAATGTTGACATCTGGCGTAGTGCTCCTCCATGACAATGCGAGTCCACACACGAGTACTGCTACTTGCATTTGAACACTGATGGAACATTTCAACTGGGAGTTGTTTGACCATCCTCCTTACAGACCTCATCTCGCTCTGAGCAACTACCATCTGTTCACCTATCTGAAGAACTGGTTGGGATCACAGCGCTTCAACAGTAATGAGCTAATAAGGTG
Organism: Cryptotermes secundus; assembly: GCF_002891405.2. Classification (NCBI taxonomy): domain Eukaryota; kingdom Metazoa; phylum Arthropoda; class Insecta; order Blattodea; family Kalotermitidae; genus Cryptotermes; species Cryptotermes secundus. Next base: position 2,256,920 of record NW_019723298.1, read on the forward strand.
TCAGAAAGTGGCTGAACTCACAGGCAGCAGACTTCTTTCACACAGGCACACACAAACTTATTCCCTAATATAAGTGCCTCAATTCTGGCAATGACTATATTGAGGAGTAGCTATGTACAAATAAACTTATTCATGTCTCATGCAGACTTTATAACATCTTATGAGAAAGTCTACATCAATAAAACTGGACTAACATTATGACGTCATTCCATTTATGACACCAACTTGTTATAAGCTCAAAATAACAATAAATCCAAACTGAAGACTTTATCAGTTCACCCAAAAACACTTTTAATTGAATGGCTAAAACAAGTTGAGTATTACTAACTGAACACACATAAGATGTATGTTACAGACATACACCATATGGATAAAATCCAAAAAATACTAATTATAATAGATAGATATAACAGATTATAACATAAAGCAGCACTGAATAGCTCATACAGCTCTTTAATCAAGATCAAAGACTCAAATAATTACATTTTTCAGCTTATAACTAAAAATACACAACTGATATAATAATCTTACCCTTATTAAAGATGACTTCTGCACAAGGGAACAAAATCAGAACCTCATAAACAGCAACAGCAACTGAAGTTATAACATAAAAAAGTTACTCACTGAGCTAAATCAACCATTTTAAATGAGTCAGACGTATCACCAAGAATAGTAACTCTTCTTCCACGTTTAGGAGGGCCCAACACATCCAATGGGTCCAGCTGAAGTTTTGTTAAGATAATGTATATTGTTCATATCAGTGAAATACTTAATATAAATAACTAACTCCACAAAACAAAGTCCTTCATGAGAAGGTGACAGCAAGAAAAGTTCTAGTAGATTCTGTCTCCGGAGACAGAATCCAGTCTCCAAAACGTTGCGTTTTGAAAAATAAACAGGACTGTTTTTAGATAAAGCAAAACGATGGATACTGTCCAAAAACACAATATTCAATATTTGTAGCATTTACCAGAATAAAGTACCAAGAATGTCTGTACTTCTGCTCCACAGTGAGAAAGTTCACAAAGCAGCTGATATGCTTGCACTGATCACTTATGCTGCATCCAGCATTAAGAATGGAGATCACTGTCTTACGAGCTCCTACCAGTAATTCCAGTGTAACCAGACATGACATAAAATATTCCATTTTATTTCAGTCTATAATGTTGGTTGAGGGGCTATGCTATAAGCCAGAAGGTCGCGGGTTCAAGTCCCGATGAGGTCATTGGATTTTTTCAATTGACCTAATCATTCCAGCTGCACCATGGTCCTGGGGTTCACTCAGCCTTTAACAGAAATGAGTACCAGGAATTAATTAAATAATTTTCCTGGGAGGTGAAGCGCAGCCAGCACATAAGGCTGACAACCTTACCACCATCTTTGAGCCGCCTGTCTAGATAATTTGGGACCCTTAACATCTCACAACCCTATGGGCCTTCACAGCCTGATACAGGGATAGCTTTACTTTTTTTTTAATGTAGATATGTAGGAACTCAAATGCATTGTTTAGTTTGGCCTTACTGGTTACATGTAGAACTTAAAAAAATTAACTGCATTTCAGGATTATTCCTACATAACCATACAAGGATACAGTTTTACCAGATGGTAAGGTAACAGCTTCACCCTTTTTGATACGCGCATACAACGGACCAGGGGGTACTCCTAGAACTCTGAGATGATCAGCATCCAGCTTCCCTGGTTCATCTTGTTCTGTGATGACAAATCCAAATGAGGGGATGCTGTGCATTACAGCACCTGCCTTCACACAGACACTCTGCCCATCAAACCTGCAGCGCAATCACAAATGTAAAATTAGATCTACATGAAGAATTGATTCTCAGTTCCTGCATTTTTAACAACACACTTCAGTTTATTCAGTTTATTTACTTATATACTCAATTATTTTATTATTTCTGTGAAAAATTTTATGAAATATGGTATTTAGAGTGACAATAAACTTAAGAGAGAATGGAGGAGTGTAAAAATGATTATAACTTAAAGAGGCAATTCCAGTATTAATAAATTTGGAGACCATTTCAGCAAAAATGTATAAAAATTGATAAAGGAAATGTAGTACCTGATTTATTTCAACCGTCTTCCAGTGCATACACTCATCTATCTCACTCCTCTCTCTCGCACTACATGTTTCGGCACAAAAGTGCCATCTTCAGGTGCTTATTCGATTTACGATAAACTAGTTCATTGCATGCCTTGCTGTCTTCAAATTAAAATAACTAAAATATATATTTATCACATATATTGATAAATATCAAATATTAAAAATATTAAAACTGTTCAGGATTCTTCATCCCTACGTCGTATCTCACTACGCGAGTCACACCTATCCTCTTCTGTCGGAGCACTCTTTCTACTTTCGTGTGTGTATTGTGCTCTGTGTTGTGTCTTGCTCCTGTGACTGCATGTGTAGTAAATGATGTCATTCCAACTACACCCAAATTTTATCAGTATTCAAGCAAATATAGACTTGCATTTTCATAATGTTTGAACTCTCTCACTGCCAAAATATCAATTGCTGTAACAATTAACTAATAAACTCCCAAAATTAGGTCTTCCCTGAACAGTTTGTAGCCATTCAGATTTTTAACAAAATCCTTGTTAAAAATCAATCCCAAATATCAACTGACTAATTCCATGGAGCATTGAGAAGCCAACAGCTGCTCAACAACGCACAAAATTCCCAACAATTTATGGAACTTGAAGCTTCATTATCACGTTGACAACAGCCTGCCACTGGCCCTTATCCTGAGCCAGATGAACCCAGTCCACCTTCCCACCTTATTTCTTTAAGACGAAATTTAATATTAGCCTCTTGACCATACTGTCTTCATAGGAGCCTCTGCTCTTCAGGTTTTCCTACCAAAACTGTCCCTCCCTTGCTTGCTACACGTTCTACCCATCCAATTCTCGATTTTCTTCATTCTAATATTTAGCAGCAGGTATGAGTTACGAAGCTCCTCACTGTATGCTTTTCTCCAGCCTCCTACTATTTATCCCTCTTGGGTCGAAGCATCCTCCTCAGGACTCAGCTCTACCCTCAATCTATGTTCTACTGTTAATGAGAGAGACCAAGAATCACACCCATATAAAACTAGGAAAAAATTTATAAATATGTGTATTTTAATCTTCACATTTCTTGATAAGATAACAAAATATTCTGAACTGGATGGCAGGAAGCATTCCCCACGTTTAATCAGCTCACATACCAAAATTCTATAGTACAGGATGATCATAAAAATAAATGCCAAGGAATGCACTACACAAGCTGCTCTATACTCATTACATACTTTAAAAGCAAAAGTACTCTGATGGCTAAAAAGTATATTTCGGAACTTACAACTTCTGCAGTTTTACTTCTCTATAAGTAAAACATTCCGGTCTAGAAAACCGAGATTAACGGCCGCGGGGATTCGTTGCACTGACCACGTGACAGCATCTATCCGCTAAAGTTGGCACTAAATTCACCGGCAAGCAGCAGTCACTCAGTTGGTATAGTTTGCTTGCAGACTAAAGCCACGGAGTGTGTTATAAGTAAAACATAATTATGAGGGAACCATTTCTTTATATTCTTTAACATATTGTATCTGCAATCACAGAGTAGCTGCATATGACTGCAAACTAGCAATGAAATGCATGCTGATTATAAGCTATTAAATGTTTTATTTTTCTGCACTACTAACACATTCCAAGTGAGATCACAGGTAGCATTGATATCCTTTCCTTGTTTTTCCTGTGGATGAAGGCTCCCAGTTGCAAGGTTATCAGCAGGCCATGTATTCCAGTCTTCAGGATACTGCTCTGCTACAGGAATTAGTTCATGAACCTGTGCAACACAACATTTATCTATAATGACGGGAACACTAACTGCAAGGCATTATTAGTAAACAGTAATACTGAGTTCCTCACACTCACTCATCCAAGGCACAACACCACTCGCAACAAGTTTTATTGCATGAGAAAAATTCTACTGTGATTCAACAATAACAGGTAGCGAAAAATGTTAATAAATAAATATCTTTACAAAAGTATACTTTGATATGAAAACAGATCACTTATGCATGACAAAAAATATTTAAAAACTTCAACAAGAGAAACTTTAATTAATTAATTAATAACAATAAATATTGTCTTTAATTTATTTTAACTTAATATATTTTAATTTTGCATATGAACTACATCTGGTGTTATTACTGTAAACAACACATATTACCTTCCCCTAAAATGTAAACACTGACCAATGTAGGAAAAAAATATATATAAAAAAGTATAGTGTGAATGTAAAATGATTTACCTGATGATGGCTTTAAATGGCCAAAGTACAGATGTTGTAAAGTAAAAAAAAAAATGGTATAAATTTACTCAATTTATATAGGAATTGTATTGACTGAACCTCTAATAAATGCAAGGTATTATGTGTTGAATCAAACATGAATAATACCAAAAAGTTGCAGATTTACGATATAGTAAAGCCTTATATTTATATTCCCACAATGTATACATGTTCTGATAATTACTGCTAGTTTACTCTTGGTCTCTCCTTAAAGCTCATGAAGTTACCATTTCAGTGTTACATCAGGAGTCATGAGAATATTACATCGGACTTATTCGCTACACTGAGTTTGACTCCAAAGGCACTGGGTAGACCATAGTGCCTTTCATGTACAGACACATGCAAAAATCAGGAAAAATCTGTGAAATGGTGACAGCAACATGTATCATAAAGTAGTCCCTGTGCTTAAATATGCACCACACCATAAACATGTCCCCAGTTCCCACTGGCCAGAAGCCTGTGTGAGCCCCAGAGCCACTCTAGACACTGGGTAAGGGAAAGGGAAGGAGAAGGGGGGAGACAGAGGAAGAGCAATAAATCTGTCTCTGCCAGGAATCAAACCATGATTCACTTGTTGTCCAGCCCATAGCCTAGTCACTATACTGACTGCAGCAGCAATATACATGTTAAAATGAAGGAGCTATTAATGTATTGTGTGTTGCAGCTTATAACTGCAGGGTTACAGACCAGCTATTTTCATACTTTATTTTGATGAACTAAACTGTCACCAGTGCATACTTCACACTAGTGGAATAAAAAGAAATTTAACATTGCACTTAAAAAAGGAAATCCAGGAAGTGAAAGACATGAAATTACAAAATTACATACTATAAATGAAATCAAATCTCAGGCTATACAAAGGATGGTGACCTTACATGGAGATCAGTGATGGTAGTAAAGGAAGCAATTATAAAACCTGAAAACAAAGCACATGAAATGGACCTTATAAACGTTATAATGAATCGAACTGAAACTAGGCACAGGGAAATTATGACTAAGTCTGCAAATACTCAACTTCTTAGTGTGATTATTTATGATTTCAAGAAAGTTACAAGATTACACTTCTCAGGTCACTTCTATTAGGTTCAGCAGATGTATGATATGTAAGGCAGTCTATCTATTGATATTGTTTGTCTTAATTTAGTGGAAAAAACCATAAAACTACTATTATACATACAACATATTCATAAGTAAGAGCTGATCTTGAAAGGATCAGGGTATCTCTGACAAATTTACGCAAACCCTGTGGTCCATATATTTCCAAGGTGAAGTCACTCCTGTCAGGTACCATGTTCCCTAGAGTACACATCAGTCCTGGTAAGCCAAATAACTGTAAAACAACACACACAGTAAGTGATTATTCACTGAATGGTCACTCATTTATTCCCATGGTGCAACAAATCTTTATGAGTCAAACATAATTTCCACTGCTGTCTGTAACATGAATCACTTTCATTTTAATGTTTGGCTGTACTAATTAAATATATGTTCATTTCATAGCCAGTATAACAAAGAAAAAGAAGACAATAGAATTACACATGTACAGAGTGAAGACCTAGATAAAAATTAAGCAGATACTAGAAAAAGGATTTTGAGCATAAGAGAGTAGCCCTCCATGCACAAATGGNCAATGTCAAACATATAGAAGTAAATCATAATAATATTTACACCACAAATAAAAATGAGTGTATAAAATTATTTACAAGATATATATGTGTAGTGAATTGAATACTGCATTATATCGCTATTCTTACATGATCTCCATGCAAATGCGTGATGAAAACTTTGGTAATACGACTCGGGCGCAGGGGAGACTTCTGCAGTTGAACTTGTGATCCTTCACCACAGTCAAATATCCACACACTGCCATCTGTTGGAATAAAACATATTCACTTCAGTTTCTTAACTTTATAGAATAAGCAGCCTCAAGTTCTGTATCACCCACAATAGAATGATGGCTCCAAACCGATCTCATAAAAAGGGAAGACAAATTTCACTGTCTAAATTAACACCTATCTATTTCTTATGGTATATATACACCTAACCATTATAATTTGTTTCACTTCTGCCATGAATGTGGGTGCAAGATGGCACCCTTCAAAGCCCTATGTTACAGCTTATTTAATTTCTCTGCACACAATATTTCACTTATGTACACAAAAATTCTATTAGGTCTGGTTATCTGACCTCCTGCGGTTATGTTGGGACTGGAAAACACTAGAATCATTATACAAAATATGAAGTCTGCAGACGACTGTCAACCTCTATGAATTTGGTGTTCCCACAGCAGTGATTATGAAGAAAACTATCTTGTGGGAGATAACATCATTTGTACCTTGCTAGGCTTACCCTGAACATGGATGCAGTATGTTCGCCCAAAGTCAGTGCCTTCTACCATATTACATGCTGTCACATCCCAGAAAAATGTACTCTTCAGCTGAGAATCAACTCTGTGCGATAAAAAACTTTTGGACTTATTGGCTTATTTTAATGAAACTCAGTACGAATATCACACTTCTGGATGCCAAGTGCAATCTATCTATTGTCAGCAGCATGGTGACTGTGCAACTATGTGCAACTGTGACCTATAAGCAACATTCATGTCATCAACAGTACAAGTTGTCCCTGTGCTTAACTAATTATGCCCTACATTATGAAGATGTGTGAAAGCGTACAGATCCATGCTTTCTTGACCTCGGCACTAGCTGGACGCGAGTGGTCAGCTTCACGCCCCTGCAGCTTTAATCTTGGGAAAAGAGCCCACTGTACCCTTTGGACAGGAACCTGGGTTGGCCCCGCCAGTATGGAAAAAGTGGAGATGAAAAATTCTTGACCTTACCGGGACTCGAATTCCGGCCCCTCTGTCATCCACACCACTACCAGTCACTATACCGACCACGTTATCCCAGGACCCTTGTCACTGACTGTATTCTCCTAATACTCAGCATAGATATATTTTCCTGGGTATAGTTACGTGTATGGATACTGCCCTTTAAAAATGATAATCAGACTGGCGTAATTTCTATATAGAGTGTCGTGCAAAATGACGAAATCCGTGTCTTCCATCAGAAAAATACGTAGGATTATAAAAGTTTACAAAGCAATATCTGTGTGCTGAATATTACGATCATGGAGCCTGGGGCGAAGTTTTTAAATTATATTTAAAAATTCTGGCTACAAAGCACCTACACCAATAGAAACATAAATAACATATTTGCGATCCTATGGCATTGAAGTTACACTGACTGCTGTACGAAAAATTATCTTTTTACAGACAATTAGGCGTGGGAATTTATTCATAATGGGAGTACCTTCGAATCTAATGGCTGTGCATGATACGCTTCTACTAGAAGTGGGATAGCACGACGCTGTTCCTAGGCAAATTATCTGCATAGTCTTATTTTGAGGTTGCCTCCATTAATTAATCATACTGAACTTGCCGACATGAACAGTTCTTCAAAATACTATGATGTACGTTACACTAAATGTTCAAGTACATGCGAATGCATAACTTATACATTTCCAACCCACAGCTCTTTTACGCCTATTTCACGTTCGAACTTCCTGAAATTTATATCGGCTAACTTCCGCAACATTACTTTCTTAGAATACATATGTCGACATATGTCGTCTGCATATACACTTCTACAGCCGACTTTAAACTACTGCATTAACTTCTTCGACCGCTCGAACACTACGATCGCACTTTCGATATATGTCCTCGATTTTTCCGTGTGTTATCCTGCTCTCCCAGGACTTCCGTGAAACTCAAACGTTATTGGCGGGAAACATGGCCGCCATGACTTTTATTTAACTGGGAAAAATAATTGTACCGTTACGCGTACCTTACTGCTGCCATCTCTACGTACACTTCCCCTAACTGAATACAAAATGGTCGCCAGAGCCGAGAGAACGATCGGTAAAAATGTATACTATTTCAGGCCGAGTCCTACAGTACAAATAAAGTCATACAGTTTCTTTTACATCAGTCTAACACGTCTAACACCTCCTTATCCAAATGCACTGGACATTGTGAATTACAACATACATAGAATACTCTTGTTTAGGTAAGCTGACGGTGCGGAAACTTCCATCAGATATACCTATATTCAGATTCATAACTTTGCTCATAACTTGAAAGCCACGCAGAACATAGTTTTTTGGGTTACATCCAAGTATTATAAATTGTCTTATCCTGTGCCTATCCCTGCGGTTTATTCTGATTTGGCAGAGGCCATAAGGCCTAATCCATAGGTCACAAGTAGCCTTATGCAGCTCATGGCTAAAAGTTAACAAATTATCTTTGCTTTCTGAGTTGGGGCACGTCAGACAAGTGAGATTGTTGTTTTAGCCATAATGAAATATATGATGTGCAGCTACTGACATCACGTGAATGCAGAACATGACTCCACTCTATAGTTCTGACAACGTATAAATGGAGATGTTTAGATGTAAGAGCACCACCAGTAGCTTGTATGACACAAACTTACCTATGTAAGCAAGCTCTAACTTGGAAATGAATTGTGGATATATGTGAAACATGATTTAGCCTTAAAATGACAATTAAGGATGGAGGAGCTGCCACTGCAATAAAATTCTACAACATGGATACTATAGGTTTTTGAGTCATCAATAACAAGAGATGACTCCTCCTGTTGCCACTACAACCACATGTAAACAATTATCAGTGTGAACCTTACTAACTACAAGGTTTAACCACTGTTAAATACAATTAATGGAAAATAACAGCATTTAATTGTTTAAGTGTTATTAATAAAAAGTAATATGAAATTCGTCCATTACTCTCAGACTGTGACATTCTCTTTCTGTTCCAATCTAATTAAAGAAGTTAACAAGACAAAGAACAACCATCACAGACCGAAATACTGTATTCCTCACATAAGGATTTCATTGATAAATCGCCTAAGAAAACTCTGATGTATGCATCATGTCCACAGAAACCCAACTGAAGTTTCAGAGGAACACATTGCCTGCATCTACAAATTCTAAAAAATCAAAGAATAAACCATGCAAGCAACCATCATGAAGCAGCTCACAAGTACAGCTCTGCTTGCTACCTACCTCATGCTGCTTTCTAGCTTGGCTTATTGCTCAACCTGGAAGATGGATGTGACATGTTCAGTCTAAACACCAGCTGACTCCCAACAGACATCATGTTACATCCCAAAAGACAGAACTGTTCATAACCACACCTGCCAGCACCTGAAATCCTACATGTATGCTACTGTTTTGACAAAATGAACCTTAAAAATGTGTACAACATACCCACCTCTTTCTGTTCAGTGTAGTGGTTTCCATTTTAATCTTTAGGAATTTGGAGAGGCGACATAAAGGCAAAACACTTGCAAGAGGAATGTAAGATTAATGTAATATTGTGAAATGTGAGGTAAGACAGCTTCTGTCATCAGAGTTTACACGATTTTCATCTACACAGCAAAGTTCATCACTATGAGGCACAAAACAGACTCAAAATTGAGATATCCATACATGTCCCATCTCTCAATGTAATAAACTGCCACCAGATATGTCTCCTTCCTGAAACACACCATCCTGGATTCATTTAAAAGTTATACAAAATTGTATGCATCACTTACCCTCAGAATTACTGGTCTTTTGGACTTCTTCCATTGCTGGTATTCTATAGATGACATAACATTTTGGAAACTGGATCTGTTTCCAACCTCAGGAGAAGCTAATCTCAATCACTGGACAACCCGTCAAACTTACACAGCTATTTAATCACTCAATACCAGGCTAATTCGGTGGGATATAACCTGGTCTCAAGTGATCAAATTGCTGCGCAAATCTGAGAGGGGTTGTTCAGGGACTGAGATTAGCTCTTTCTGAGGGGTCCAAATGAGTTATTTCTCCCCCCTTTCACCTGAGGACAAAAACAGATCCAGTTTCTGAAACGTTTTTTCTGTTCTCTAGAATACTGGATGATGGAAAAAGCCCAAAAACCCAGTAATTCTGTGTGCTATACACCACTGTCAGAACTCTTTAGAATCACTTACCATGCTCATCTGCACGTGAAGTTTGCTCACGATGGCAGTTAAAACGAAGTCTGATGCTCCTGCAGTATTTATTTGAAAAGATTGTGCAAAAGTGGATAATATACAGGGCTATTAACCCAAATACCCATACTTAAGCTTTCTGAAAGCTATTCATATTTATAAATTCTAGAGATAATCACAGCTGTATGAAACAGTTTACACACATCTTAATTTTTTTTCAGGTAAATTAGTGTTAATTTATTCACTCTTTATCCTGGGCAATATAACTTCACATCATTTAGAAATCAAAAGGAAGCAGCTCTCTGCCACTGCCTACATGGTAAACAAATTACTAAAGCTGTATCATATATTTTGGTGCTGAGATCTTAGGCCTCTAACTCACTGATGGCAATTGGTGCACAGCTCTGTATTATTTCATATGTGCTGCCACTTGACGTTCAAGTAGGAGACACCCTATGAGTAGCAAACACTGCTGCAAAAGATTCTGCATTATGATACAAGGACTGTGAATATGGCAATATCTATTAAGTTATGATGCCACTTTCCTGTGTTGAAGGAACATGTCTTATAACAAAACCTGCTATGAAAAGACAATTCCAACAAATATATTTACACATGAAAATGCTTCATATATATTTTGCAGTTACTGTACTAGCCTGAGATTTGAGCCCTATAAATACACCCTGATCATTTATTGCTAGCACAACAAAATGGATATTGGTATTCTCATGGTCATTTACTGCACACTTTTAATACAGTATGTTTACAACATTAACTACAAAAAAAAAAAATAATATGCTACATAAACCTACATATTAAAATCTCCTGCTGTCTGCATTCATACCAAACAAATGAATTTATTTGGGTCACAATTTCACTTTACAACAACAGGGGCTTATGATCGCAAATATTTCAAAACATACGGTATTACAACCATGGCTTTTAGCATAATGTGTTAGCAGATAAATAGATGGGCAAATTTGTTTATGAAGCAATACAGTGGTTTAGCAGAAAAGATTTATTTTACATCTCCAAGATAACCATCAAATTCAAAATAACCTATGACATTGCTCTAACACAGTGGGTCATGTGAATACTTATTCTCCCACTCCACACAGCACCAGGCAAAAATTTATACCTAAGAAAAATTGCATATACATCTTAAACAGAAGCATAAAAAAATATGGATGCATGAGACAGTTCCACTTACATCTTGCTTCGAAACATCAAATTTATGTGCCTAGCATGTTTTACAATATGATACCCTTTAACATAATGGACTGTTCTGTGCAAAACAGAATGACACTGCATCTCAGCAGTGAACTACAGGAAGAATCACACAGTTGAAATTTCCAAACAAAACCAAGTACAAAATGAGGACGAAAACCGTGATTTTCCAAGTCAATTTTCACAGGACAAGTCATATACATAAAGTAAGAGGAAATCTACACAGGGCTTAATTCAAATCAACCAACATTCTATATCATTGGTGCATATAAATAAATTAAACTTTCCATTAACATCATTGTTGCGGCATAAGAAAATTAATTCCACTTCACATCGCAACAGTAATGCATGGAATGTATTGCATATAACTCGTGATCTACATCATTGTATTTTAACTGCATTTAACTTCAAATCTGAGTGGTGCCATTGTTAATTGAAGAGCACTGGAACAAAGAAGGCCGACCAGTTTATTAATTTTACATTTTTATAATACATAACACAAAGAAATATCTTGCTATTTATGATTTAATAATTATTACTGACAATCTCCCGATGCACTACTGAGTACATGATAAGAAGTCATCATCGTTGTCCGCCGCATAATTTCATTTTCATTCTTCTATTCTCCACAACACCTCAGACAGTCACTGGCTTCCAGCAAGTTTCTTCTGTGGCATATACTTCCCATCAGTCATTCAATCAATCACTTACTGAAAAAAGTCCTCAGTTTCACGTCTCTGTTAGGTTTCTCTCTTTTTGCTGTTACTGTTTCTTTTAGTGGTGAGCCTTATGGTGTACAACAAGCTTTCTTGGCTGCACTGCTCTCATCTGTTGGCTCCACATGGATGGGTTTCATGTTCCCGGACGGTGTGTCTTCATCCGGGCTGTCCGGGATCTGCTTCTGAGACACGATGCGGTAGATTTCTGTCCAACACAACCAATACAATGTAATGCAAACACTTTGCACATTTCTAAGGGACAGTCAAAGAGAAAACATCAAAACCTAGTTACTAACTTAAAGTGTCATACAAAATGTTTGATTCAATGAAAAGTTTTCAACATGTCAGGGCAATTCAAGTTATCAACCTTTAATATTAAAGTGCAGTATTCACAATTTCAGTTATCAGTTCCAGTCATGTAAATAAGAAATATGTTACACAGACTCCATAGTGTAATGATTATGTATGTGAGTATGTGTTGAAATAGGATGATATACTGTTGCCATCTTACATGCATATTAATGGAATTTAAGCATTTAATGCTTTAAAAGTTATTTGCATTGTCACTGTGTCACTTCCATAAATCACAAAAAAAGTAAAATAACTTCAAATCACACAAATTATGTAGTGATCTATAATCCTTTCTGTAATATGCATGAGAGATTAATACTTCAAAGTCCTGGTCCTCCTGGTCTGAATCACTTTGTTTAAAAGTATAAGCAATAGAAACATAGCCTGTCTTTTCTCAATTAAAATAAAATACATTCTTCAATGTCATGATGTCATGAATGTGTTCCCAGAAATGGCAATGTAAATTAGATAACTCTTCCCAAATACTTATATGTTTTAAAGGTGAAATGCATCTGTGCAGTAAAATTACTGGACATGCCAGACTAATTCAACTCACATATCAGAAACAAAAATTACATCAATAATAAAAAGAGAAAAGCAATAATACACACATAAAAATGTAAACAATCAATTATTAATCTTATCATCCGTGTTATAAGTAGCTAAGGACAGAAGCATGAACAGATTTCTTCTTCTTTCCTGATCACACAATCCTTCACTTGTGCTCTTGTTCCATGAATATGTCATCTTCAATGACAATGGTCATCTGCTTCTTGGATGAACCTAAGGATCTGAACATCCTTTGCACTACCAGCTGGTTTTAGTTCACATGTAAGTGCAGGACGCCACTTGTTCCCAATACAAGCCCATCTCATTAACATTAAAACATGTTTCACAGAATACCCATAGTTTCTCAATGTTCATCTTGATTGCACTTGGAAAACTCATTGCTGCAATGTCATTTACACAACCAACCACTGCTCCATCACCACAATGTCAAGTCTTGAAAGAGTGACTTGGCCTTCTGTTTAACCAGAGAACATCTTAAGGTTCCCTTCAGTGATTCATATCCTCCACCCACACCATTAATCTCTCCATGTTTTCCTAAGTATCATTACAACCCTCTGCAATATGCAATACCCACCTGATGTTCACATTTTACAATCAGATCAATCTTCTCACTGTTTTTTATAACTGCCAATATATGTCTCCTCTCTCAGAATGATTCACATTGTCTAACTTAACCTAAAATATAATAGCCCAACAGTACTTCTTAGAAGAATTAATATGATAAAGTGTATTGCCTAACACTGAATGCAGAGGCAAAGATGACAGAATGAGATGATGCTTGTGCCAGTGTTTAGCCTAACATCAGTACGAAAGTGCACTCCAAGCAATAGGAAAAACAAGAAAAGCACTCTATTAAATGTGAAATTGATTGTTTGTATAATTTTTATTTAACACTAATATTAATTCAATTCATAAAAATCTCTTAAAATTTCATAAAACAATATGTTATTACAGTATGGGCATAGACAGTTCCCACTGTTTAAATTATTACAAACTTCTATCTTACCAACGACGGCATTTTTAACAGCACTTTGCAAAACTTTCAAGAGATTGCCATCTTGACCATACTCTGAAGTACCCGATTATAAATGGTGTTATGGAACATAAAAAATAGTCTCTGTTTATTAACAATATATCAAAACATCAAAATTTTAAAAGGCAAATCAAATCAAGGAGGACCTGTAATTTTGGTTTCACTCTAAAAATATAACAGAAAAAGGTTTTCTTAAGTGAAAAATACAGCTCAGAAAGAAACTTATGTACAAAGTAGAAGATTCAATATTGTGATGTATCGACCCACTGCTAGGAAACGGCTCAATAATCACATTCCCATGAAGACTCTTGGCAAACAGTCCATTGCTGGGTAATGCATACAACAATACACAACAAGAGTAAAAGGTATTTTCTATGTGGTCTGCACTGAGATTGTTTGCTAGGCAACTACACGGTAACATGCCTCTACAACAACAGCAGGGCTGTTTTTCTATGCTGCATGGTCCATGTCAAGGAAATATAAAAGATCCAAATTCCGAAGCTAGAAGCTGTAGGAGTGCAACAGAGTTGCAGTCAGCCTGTGAAGACGACCTAATACGTGATTAGACGATTTAGTCAGTGAGGCTGTTTTAATTCCGTTACCAGGATATGACTAGTGAAGACTGGGAACCTAGTGCATACCTGTGAAATGTAAATTGTGTAAATCAGCTACTGTATTGCTTGTAAGTATGACCTGATTGCATAAGGTGTTAATAAATACAATCATCAAATCCAGAACCTGTTATCATCAGTCACGGAACCCCAGATGCATGACAATATTAACTATACTGCCTTATCTCTCCCAATCCTTGCCGCTGTCATTCTCCTACTTTGCTACAAATACATCCTGATACTACAAAACAAAATTGACATAATTCTGTTTCTAGTATGCATATAAATACACAAAGAAGACTCTCTATTATCCATGCTAATGAAGGAGATAATCAGCATAAATAATTCAAAACAGCATACAGTAGCAGCAGTGGTAGTACTGAGTTGGAGCTGTAGACAGTATTTTCGTTTTAACTTGGTTATGAGTACACATGACACTAGTTTTGTGGAAAAATTTGTGCTCTCGTTACATACTTATGGAATTATCCTTCATATCTCTTGAGCAGCTGAATGAGCGAAACATTTTTCAGCATTAAGACTGCTTATCCAGACGCACTTTCATCTCCTTCAGCAGACTAACCTTGTTAGACAGTATGTCATAATCAACTTCAAACTACTATTCACTGCTTTATCAGCATTTTCACAACAATCTGATTACTTACAACACAGCTACTGATTCTGTTGCAAAAATTTCCTTATCAAAACCAAATGACAATCTTGTTCCATGAGCTGTTTTAGGAATTTTCCGTACCATGTCCCATGCCTGTGAGTTCCTGTTTGGCACCACATAGCATAAACTTCTTTCACAACATTTAAGATTGTTACCCTGGCCCACATGCTTTTGGAGACGTGCTGTTCTTTACATTTCTGACACCGGTTTCATGACAAGTTTGTATCACCAATAAATTTCATATTCTGATGAATTATCCTTAAGCACAATGTTGCCAAGCCTCATGTACAATATGCAGCTCTGCCAGTCAAACAGTAACAGCTGTTCACAACTGGTTGCAGAGTAGTGGTCCATAACTAGGGAGTTCTTAACCCTCATGTCTGTCATGGAAGTCACACAAATGTGAATCTGGATGATGTCATATGGTGTTCACTGCTTTTATCTGATTCTACTTCCCCATTCTTTGAAGTCCCAGCTGAGACGACTTGCACACATTTCTTGTGACCGAAGGAGCAAAAATTATTCACTTAAAAAGGTGTCAACAAGGAAGAAGTGCTGTGAAACAAGGACCTACAGAGTAGGAACTAGACAGCAGTTTTGCAAGGGGTTACATATTCCTAAAGCCAATAAAAGAGAAAGTCTGTGGTTGTGCAGCTAGAGCCCAGAGTGCACGCATAAAAATATTAAATGGCTGAAGAGATGAGATGTGCACTATGTAAATAGCCTACACATTTATTAATATCAAAAATCTGATAAGGGATGACTTCAGAGCTTATGGCATATGTAGTATATAAATGTACAGTAGAGGTATGTAACAAGAATACAAGAATATACTGTAATAGGGCTTGAGTAATACGGTAGACTGCCTACCTGAGGTGAGAATTCTATGAACTGGTGAGAAAACATTGATAACAGGCATTTGGATTACCAGATTTCTTTTCAGTTCTTATGATTCTTAATTTGGTGTTAATATGTTGACAACACACCAACTGTATCTTATAACAGCAGCAGAGTAATCTGGCAACGAAGGCATTGAACACTTAAGCACAGTCACAAATAAGGTACTTTTGTTTTCCAAGGCTGGTTACAAAAGAGCATTTCATTTGAAAAGAAGGACCAGACATAATTTTTCAACTCTGTAATGCATGATAAATCACATAAGCTTAAAATCCTCACATCAATAAGTACACTTTCACAATTATCCAAGAAGAGACTAAGGACACATATGAATGTGAATGAGAGACCAGTTTTAACACTTATGCCATCTTTTACAGCTGAAACATACCTACTGAAGAGAGACAAAGAAATAATGGAAGAGGGAAAGAGAGCTAATGATCATGTTGTGTGTCATAGTATAATTCTAGGGGTGCCACAGCAGTCTGAATTCAGACGTGTTTCTACACACCTAGCAGTAATTAAAAATGTGGTAGTAATAGCAAGGAAAAATCTTATTCTGCCATGTTTTGTGGTCTCACAGGCCAGCAATGGTGTTTCTTCATTTAACTGCTGCTGCAATTATATTTCTGATGTTTTACTTATGTTCATAAAATACTGTAATCAGTTTTATTTTTCTATAAAATGTAATGCACACTATAAAAATCATGTAAATGTTATGCATAAACAAGTATAGAGTAACAGTAACAAAGTTTATTCAAACCAGTATGTATGTCCCCACCTTTACAACTCACATGTGGTATGCAATGAAATTCTGAACTATATTTCAGTCTGCTGCCATATGAAAAAGTCTGGGAAATGCTGGTATAATTCACAAAGTGGCACAGAAGTCAATTCAACATGATATTTTTATTTATGTGTTGGTACATTTCAGGAGTCTCTGCATATTATTTTTCTTGTGTTATTTGCTGAACTATCACCACAGATTGGACTGTTTCTAGTAAATGGAATAGGTAAACATGTCCCAAGTGTCAAGAATAGCAGTCCATTACTTCACAATGGTTCTAGTTACTATGGTTCACTGTTTCACTGTTGAAAGCCAATAATCACAGCAACAAAATGTAGGCTGCATAGTAAACACCTCTTAAAAGAGGCACATGCAAAGTGACAACCTTTGAGGTGGTGTCTGCTATCACTGACGTCTAACAGCTATAACCAGGAATGATCTGTGAAAGTCAGGAACAGAAGTCAACAGAAGTCTTTATATGGTGTAGTTACAGCATCCTTTAGTGTTAACACTGTTCGTAGTTACAGTAAAATTGTAGTTCTGACTGGTGACTATCCAATAAATTGACTCACTGCTCCAAAGCTGCATCTAAAGTCACTCCTACACACATGACACTATGTTTTTTGTAAGGCCTACCAGACTGAAAGCTACTATACAAAAAGAAAACCATATTTGCCTTCCACAGACATAGTGGAATATAAACAGACAGACAGACACATACGTCTGACATTGTCCGTTCTCCTGTCTTGGTTAAAGAAACACATTTCAGAAACTGATTGTTTCTGTTATTCCTTATATCTTCTTCTGGAACCACCTGAGTAAACTTCACACTTCCACCTTATGACAGAAACAGAGCCAGTTTCCAGATGTTTGGTTGTTTTAACAAAAACGGCGCTATGGAAAAGATTCGAGGCATCACTTAATAATATATCAGGAATCTTCAAACAAGAGCTTGCTGAATTTTAAATCATGAACTTCAAGAACCATTTCATCTGTCTTGTCAAATATCAACATGAACAAGAATTCGCGATGATACCCTGGAAATATTTTGTCTCCACACATCTTAAATAGTAAGGAACCATGTCCAGCAAAACACTGACAAATATCCAACTTCCTCTCACAATGAACTATTAAAGAGAACTAAGTGTCCTTGGTACATACATACACATAAATGAATACACACACACAAATATCAGGTGTCTGGATGAAAAAAAAAAAAAGTAAAGCTATCCATGTACCAGGCCATGAAGGCCCATAGGGTTGTGAGACGTTGAGGGTCCCACATTATCTATACAATCGGCTCAAAGATGGCGGTAAGGTTGTCAGCCTTATGCGCCGGCAACGCTTTACTCCCCAGGAAAATTATTTAATTAATTCCTGGTACTCATTTCTGTTAGAGGCTGAGTAAACCCCAGGGCCTAGTGCGGCTGGAAGGATTAGGTCAACTGAAAAAATCCAATGACCTCATCGGAACTTGAACCCGCCACCTTCCAGCTTGTAGCATAGCTCCTCAACCAATACGCTACCACAAGGTATCCAAAATAAAAAATATATATCTTG
Organism: Cryptotermes secundus; assembly: GCF_002891405.2. Taxonomy (NCBI): domain Eukaryota; kingdom Metazoa; phylum Arthropoda; class Insecta; order Blattodea; family Kalotermitidae; genus Cryptotermes; species Cryptotermes secundus. Next base: position 2,275,725 of record NW_019723298.1, read on the forward strand.
AAAAGTAACTGTCATACACATATCCGGTTTATGTCATCGGAAAGGAAAACCCTGTAAGTTTTTTTTTTTTCCATGCCTGGCTTATGTGAATGCGCCACCACATTTCTGCCACCACGTTAGGAATCACTTGGAACAGAGTGATGGCTGGGAGACAGATTGGTAGAAGTGGATCAATCGCTTGGCCTACTAGGTCGCCAGATTTAACCCCACTAAATTATTTCTTCTGGGGTTATGTGAAGAACATTGTCTACTGGGTTAAGATCAACGACCTGCAACACCCGAAAGCCCACATAAAGGATGCTGTGGCTATGGTAACACCAAACACGCTGGACCGTCTGGATATTTGTCGTGCCACCAAGGGATCCCATAGGCACAACAGATCACTGTGGTTGCGGTGCGAGGGCCAAGAAGGCCCACCCCTCATACATTCATTCATTCATTCATTCAAGGGAGCCCATGTTGAAATTTATTGAGAACTCAGAAAAAACTTTGATAGTTTCCCTTTGTAATGGTGTAGCCCATAAATGTGTATATTAGAAGCTTTCTGAGATATAATTACCTTATTTTGGATACCTTTCATCCAGACATCCTGTATATACAACTGTCCAGTAACTGAAAGGCATAGATGAATTTTACATAGCTTACGATAATAGAAACTTACTTTATTACAAAATTTTCTCAGATGTTAAACTAAAATATATGTGAATCCTTACATCTGAACTCTTTAGGGACTCTCATGATATTATAAATGTTGTATGGCCAACCAATTTTACAAATTCTGCATGACTAAATTCTTTAAATCGTTCTAACCAATCTACAATAACCTGGTTTATATACTGTTTGCCCTAGTCCATACACAGAACAGTTAGCACTCCAAAGGAATATTCATGGTGGCATAATCATTTGTAGATGGAACACAGGAAAGGGAAAATGACCACTCCTAACAATATTTCATTCTGAAATGCAGTAAGTGAATGAAAAGCTCAACATGTACAGCATTTTATTTTATAAATCTGAAAATCAACTTCTGGATTTCCTTTATACTTCCCACAAAAGGAGCACAATTAATGAACTGCTCTCCCTGATCCAATAATAATAATAATAATAATAATAATAATAAATTCATACAACCAATATCTTAAGGTGTAATTAACTTCTAAACAGTGGGGCTAATTTGCTATCACTGAAAATTGTGTGTTCATATCAATATTCCTAAAGTTTGTCACAATAATCACAGCTATATGACTCTCATGTCACAGAGACCTTTTATCACAGTAATATAACATATTACTTATGTACATACAAGCAGTTCTAGTTACTGATAACTATTGGGGCTGAAACATGCAAAAATATTGGAAATGAATATAATGCTGATGTCAGCTTCAACAGGCTGAAATATGATTAGCATACTACTAGAACATAAAATACAAAAGAACACAATGCTCATGCAAAAAAGAAAACTACATGTTATGCAATCAGAACAGAACATTCCACACTTGTGCAACATGTTAAGTAGTATCATATGAGTATCAAATGGATCACACCTTGTCATCAGCACATGAGAGCTATTTTTAGTTATATGCATTGAATTTAAATAGACTTTTCTTTCAGTCCGAAGATTTTGTAACAAAAATCCAATTATACAGAACCTGTTGGTTTTCTAATCACTGGCAACACTGTTTGCGAACACTGTCTGCATTCACCGTTGGCTTCACATCAATCTGCTCAACATTGTGTGGTCTGATCGTATCTCCCTCAGGAGGATCACGGATTTGCTTCTGTGATACAATCCGATAGATTTCTGCCACGGAAAAACCACAGGAAAGAAAACAAAACATAAGAATGTTTTCAAAATAGGATTAAGGTGTAGTGCAGTTTTTAATACAGTTTACAATGGGAAGTTCTCCACCATTAGTTCCAAAATGTGTCACTAACTGAAGGCACCAAGCATAAGTATATGACATGATGGAGTGCTTCTGATGGTAACTGAAGTAACATACCTACAGAATTAACACATTAAGGGGCCAACCTATAAGCATGGAAGAATGCAAATGGACTTCACATTTTAGTTCTTTACTACTTTACAACAGGAAATATTCAGTCATCTTGTAACAGGTGACTCCCTATCAGCAGCTCTCTTAACAAATGTTTAATTAAAACATAATGTACAAAACATGGGCTTTCTTTTTGAAAGGTCCAACATTTTCTGCTTTACCTCTCAGGCCTCAACAACTTCTCACATTTATTCATATACAAATTTATGATTAATTATGAAGTCTAGAAAGAAAATTTTGTTTGTAAAATCACTGACAAATATGTCTCCAAATTATTATTAATTATTTTCTATTATAATTCTGGCATTCACATCATGGGACTGAGAAACCAACAAAAAATACAGGAGAGCCAGTCTTTTTTAACTAATACACCATGCTGATTCCTTCTAGATATGAACCAGTCATATCCACTAAATTCTGACTCTTAGTACTTCTGGCATTCACAGCGACAAATCAAATATTATGGAGACTGGACCCAGAAAGATCTGGTAGTAATATACAGAACAGAACAATATCGAAGAAATAACCTGTGCAGCCAATATGGAATCAGCCAATATTCTGCCCATGTATAAACTTGTGAAACCAGCATATCACACAACTAAGAGAATTTTGCTGGGATGGCTCAAACTACTATGCAACAGAAAAGACAACTGCTATGTTGAAACCAAACTGTACAAAAAAAAAAAATTAGCTCTCATTTCAGTGATTCAAACATGATAAAAAGAACATGTTCTGGCTGCCAAAAGCATACAATCAGCAACAAGTTTCTTCCTGGGACTGAATTTTAAATCATTTATGTCCCGGGGCAAGACAGCAATTAATGTATTCCAAGTGAAGGCTCGGGAATTTTCTCACAAGAAGCTTAAAAAAAAAAAAAGAGAGAGAGATCTAAAATTTCCGCATCGGTGAAAATTTTGATTGTGATCTTCCGGTTATGACACCGTGTAGTCTTAAAAATGTTTAACAATATTTTAGGTAATAAGTTTGAAACACTAATAAAATTATACTTTTTAGGGCATTATTCAGTTCAATTCCTTTATTATTTATGTGCTTAAATCAACTGCCAGGGACCAGTTACAGAGCCAGCACAAATACATAACAGTAATTTAACTAAATTCAACTATTTATGTGCTCAATCAGCAGGCTAAAGGCAAATTATAAAGTAAGCATGAGCAAAATGAAGCAAGCACAAACACATTCACACAAACAAAAGACAAAACGAGGCAACTTATTATGCAGTTAGGAAACAAAAATGAATATCTTCATATGGAACACAATATTTTAATAACAAAATACGACTATAAAATATAAAAGAAACAGTTTTGGTTCTAAATAAATTATTGCCCCTAAAAACAACATTAGCAGTGGAAGTGCATCTAGCAGACGGACAACTTTTACTTGAAAAACAGATACTGATGGTTCTGAATTCCTGTACCGCTGTTTATATCTCCAACTAAAAGGAGCCACTGCCCATGAAGAATTACATTTAAGTTGTAGCTGAGATACTCTTCAACCGTGAAGATAAGAAAAAGGTAAAGCTATCCCTGTAAGAGGACATGGGGGCCTATAGGGTTGTGAGAGGTTGAGGCTCCTACATCTTCTAGACAATCCTCTCACAGATGGTGGTAAGGTTACTTACACACCCGCCTCAACATCCCCCCAGGAAGATTCCTGGTACTCATTTCTGTTTGTGGCTGAGTCAACCCCAGGGCCACAGTGCGGCTGGAAGGTTCAGGTAAACTGAAAAAATCCAATGACCTCACTGGTGTATCCGATTTTCACTTTCAGTTGTGGAAACATTAGAGCTTCATCCTTCATATCCACAAATACTAGTACTTATTGTAAATGACTCTCTCTCATTAGGACTTTTCCCAAGCTTTGTCACTGAACACTGATGGTACATCAGGATGTTTATCATCAATACATAATAACAGGGGTATGACTGAATCCTTGGTTCAAACTTCCTGCTCAAATGAAATTCACAACATCCGTATGTAATTCTGTCACGTGGTTTATATTTAAAACCATCGGTGAAAAATATGAAGGAAAAAACAATATCTTCCACTTACAGTAAGTTTCATGTACTTCTTTTGGCTTATTTTGGACTTCACCCATCGTCCGGTATATAAAAAGACAAAAAACCACAACGTTTCGGAGACTGGATCTGTCTCCGTCTTCAGGTGTATAGGGAAGGTTTAACCTACTCAGTTGGGCCCCTTAGAAAGAGCTAGTCTCAATCACTGGACAAACCTTGATCTCTAGAAACAACCTATGAACAACCGACAACCGGTTCTGTCAGTGGGAGGAAAGAATAAAATCGCAGTAAAAACACGATAGAAAATTTGTGCCAAACATGCACTTGTCAACAATGTAAAGAAACAGAAGTATGGGTTATATTCCATGAATTCAGTTAAAAACGAAAGTAAAAACTGGATAAAGCATGCCTTATCTGCATGGTTAAAGAATNTCAAATTCATCCGTCATCACTATGTCACTCATTCCACGATGGCTTATGTTCTTCCCAGCTGTCATGGTTCCACAGAAGTACTTCAGTAAAGACATCAAACTTGTCATTTGCACTTAATGATCATATCAGTAATTGGGCTGTCACCCAGTATAACAGACAAGCACACATTCATCTGAAATGCATCACTTAACAGTGTCAGAAACTCATTATTCATTTTTTCCATGTGGCATTCTTCTGGATAAACTGTTTCAGTTTAACACTGTTTAAAAGATTCACTGTCCAGAATGGCTTATTGTGTTTAGTTACACAATAAGCCAATAAAAATACCTGCTTATGCTACTGCTTCCTGCAACTTGTTTTGGGATATACAAAAACTTTCCTTATAAAATGAAATAAGGTCAGTAGGCTTAAGAAAATCTTCCAGAAAGGCATGCCACCATCAATAAGAAAATGAACACTGCAAAGACAATAGAGTATCAAAACTTCAGGCTTGAGGTTTTCACATCTGAGAATACTTAGGCTGTCAGGCGAAACTTGTCTGCAAAGGTCCAACTAACTGTGACTAAGGAAGTGTGTCCTGTGCCATACAGCACCTTAGAAAGGACATAAAGTTCATCAATACATGGAATCTGATATTTATTTCCTTTGCACATCTGATTCTCTAACTCCATGTAGCAGAGTTCTTCAGAGATCATCTTTAGCATTATCTCCCAATCTTCAACTACTGGGAATCTAGTTTTTACAGGCTGCTTGTATTCTACTGCCACTACCGAGTCATGAAAAGCAACACAAATATATTTCCTACTCTTGCTATATTACAATAATTTCTTTGTTACTTACTTCGAGTCTTGTCACATCTAGTTTACATCCTCACACACAAAGCATAGTTCACTGAAGCAAAAATGTATTCCCTTTTTAAATAGTGAAGGCACAGCCACTTAATATAACAGACTAGCTGAGATGCTAGTGCTTGTTCAGAGCATGTGCTCAGTATGCACAATGTTCTTCATGATTCAAAATAATGATAGAAGTAGAAGCAGTAGTAGCACGTGTCTACCATTCAGCCAAAGTCAATGAAGCAGGACTCACTCCTAAAAGTCTAAAATTTCAGGCTATATTTATGACAGATTATAGATGACAATGTCTTGTAAGAAGGCTAAAATTCTCAATAAAACAACAGTCATCACTATTTCATGCATGGTATGTAGCAAACTCAATGGACCTGTTTGGTGTAGCAACAATAGCCTGCTAAAATGAGTAATACACTGAGGTGCACATTATTACAGGTGGCAGGCTACCATATACGAAGAAGGTCGATGTGAGGAAGATGGGTGTGGCCGGTATGTGAATTACCACAACCTCATCATGACGATAAGGGCAGTAAGAAGACCTCTGTGAGTCCACAATTATTTTCACCCCCAGGACCTTGTCCTGGGTATGGTCCCAGTTAATTTTCATTTCAGCAAAATGGAGTCAAGAGGTGCAATATATAATTCTGAGTTTGGGATACCATGTATAATACAGCCTTCACACGTGGCATCCCGACAGTAGCAACAGCTACTTCAGTGAAACTAATACCAACTTGGCCTGGTATCCAAGATTATGTGATATTAAAACCCCATTTAAAAAGTGACAGCTCACACACATTTCCAGCACAAGCAGGTGAAATATCAACCAGGATGAAACTGTCTATTAGAAATAAAACTGAAGGTTTGGGGAATCCCGTACTGCCAAGCTGTGCCACAGACCTTCTCAATATTGACGAAAACAGCTACTAGATGCCATTTTGTTAAAAATGCCTGTTTAATCTGTTCATTGAGGGATACCAGGGAACTGCATCATAAGTTGCACTAGATATTTGATGGTAGATCTTGAATTTCCAGCTTCTAGATGGGTTAACCAGTGACTATGGTAATTTTACTTCAAAATTTACAGTACATCTGTTGGAATTATTTCAAAGGGTAACGCTTACTGTCATACTGTGTGCAACATTTTAAAGCAACAGCTAATCTTCTGGCCAGATACCAAAAACCAAAGAACATGAAATGTGTTTACCTACATGAAATAATGAATCAAGTGTTAGTGAGGTGCACAAGAAATTGCTACGGTAATGGGTACCCCAAGAGCCAATGATTTCAAAAATTCAGATGTGAACAAAGCCCACTAGTGACTCAACGCAAGAAGCAGAAATGGAAAAAATATAAGAAGAAATATACTGCAGAGATATAATTTCAGTGATTCTGATAGGATTGGAATAAGATGAAATTTTCATGGATTTTACTTTAAAAATGAATGTCCAATGCTGAAGTCTGTATTGGCTGTGATGAACAGTGATCATGACCAACTTAGTTTTAAAACAATGATTCTTCATATTAACCTGAATGCACGTTTCAGATAGATGAGGAAATAAAGCAGTACTTATACAAAGGGATGCTGGCATCATAAATGAGACAGATTAAAAAATTTAGAGTGGGGTATAAAATAATGTGTTCACTGATAAATCCTTGATGGATACAAGGGGCACAGCATAACAATGCAGAGGTAAGATACAACCCTTAGGTAAGCCTTCTCTGTATGTTCTTCCATTGAATTAAAGGCTCCTACAGGTCACGGTCCACATTTTGCAAAAGTATGTGACGGTAATGAAAACGGATGTGCTGAATGCAAAAGGTGTTCAAAAAATGATTGATTATGGATGGTGTTTTATGAACGTATTTTGCAAAAATTGTGCTTCTCAATCTGCCTCGACAATTTCTGTCAGCAATGCCTCACACAACAGACAAATGGAATAGTTGGCAACTAACAAAGTCTTGGGAACAGACTAATATGCCAAAGGAATTTACACTAAGTTGGTTAGCATATTTCTTGTAGTTTAATGACATCTCTTAACAAGAGTAGTCCTAGTCTCACCATTAACAATCGGTACCATCCAATTTGCTTCCAGCATCAACTATAGATTTTACTTTATTTTGGACTATGCAGCACTTCACTGGAAGCTTGTACGCTAATCACTAGCACCACATGTGACAATATCACAACAGGAATTGTAGTCTTTTCTAAAGGCTGGATGGATAACAGATCTCCATAGTGCTCTCTTCCCTTCAAGTTTTCCAACTAGAATTTTGCATGTAACTCCCTCTCATGCATGATACATTACCCACTCATCTTATTCATCTTAACTGCATCACCCAATGATATTCTCAGAATGTACTGCATTCTCTTACTAACATCTTTTCGGATAAACAACCAAATCCGTATGTTCATATTCAGAATTATTATTATTAAAGTATGAGTAAAAAATGTAATGAAAGCATCACTCTCCCATACTACACATAGCAGAACAAAGAGGAGGAAATTAACAACAGCACTGGAATAGTTAGACCATGAAATCACCACTTATCTACTAATTATATCCATATGAATCAGCTGATGCTAACAATACAAAAAGACCACAAATAGTCTCAGTTTTCACATATTCCACATAAACAATCCTAAATATTTCCTGTTAACATACAAGAACAGTACTGTCCACAAATTCTCATCAATGTAATGCAACTTACTCAAGTCTTACCAAGTATTCACGACTCAGAAGCATACAACATGCAATATATTCAATATCTGACTAAGGAAATGACAGAGAAAAGATTAAACATTATAAAAGTGAAATGGTTTTGGTAATATAGAGCGTCCAGAAGAAAGATATCAAAAATAAAAAATTTATATCTTTTATATCTAGGAAAATAACTGTCATACATGTATACGGTTTATGTTATCAGAAACGAAAACTCTGAAAACTTTCTTCTTCATGCCCAGCTTACGCGCATGCGCCAGCTGGTGACCTTCGACAAGCTCAGTAACAAGATGATGTCCGACCAGATCACCCTGTTGAGATTGCAACAGAAGGAACTGTGCAGCGGGTGGAAGAGCTGATTTGGGCTGACAGGAGGATAATGATAACAGTGTAGTAACTGCATAGGCTGTTCCAATCGTTTTGCATACGCGTACACAATGCATGATCGTTTGAAGTTTCAGAAAATGTGCATACAATTGGTGCCCAGAGAACTGAAGGACCGAGAAAAAATAACCAAATGGGTCTATCCTTGCAACATCTGTTATGGCACGCAGATAAAGGAGAAGATATGTTTAACAGGATTGTTACTGGGGACAATATCATGGGTGTTTCACTATCATCACGAATCAAATCACGCTTCAATGCAATGCAAACATCCCCATTTACTTTAAACTGAAAAATTTCAGGTTATGCCATTAGCTGGGAATGTTATGCTTAACGTGTTTGGGGATTCTCAGGGACTGCTGTTAACCCATTTTCAAAAGTGTGGTGAAAATGTGACTTCTCCATCGCACTGTTATGTTCTGTTAAAGCTTCAGGATGCAATTCAAAGAAAATGTCCAGGCCAACTTGCACGAAGTGTACTGCGTCCTCATGACAATGCAAACCCCTATACAGCCCGAGAAACCCAGCAGAGAATTCAAGAACTACAGAGGGAACTTCCTAAAATCCGCCCTACAGCCTGAACTTGGTCCTTTTTTCTTTAATATGCATAGTGGGGGTGGAGTCCACTTGGGTCCACGCGGCATGGTGGCCACTGATTGGCCTATTGTGTCTGCCCCAGGTGATTATGATGATGGAGAATTTGGTGTAATGAAGACTGGCAGGGGAAACGGATGTACTCGGAGAAAACCTACCCCAGCGCCACTTTGTCCACAAGTCCCACTTGACCAGACCTGGGTTTGAACCTGGGCCGCCGCGGTGGGAAGCCAGTGACTAACCGCTTGAGGTATGGCGCAGGCCCGAACCTGGTCCTTAGTGACTTCCATCTGTTTGATCAGCTAAAAAAAACACCTTGGTGCCAAATGTTTCACTGATGGCGAAGAGGATGAAACAAAGGTGCTGAAGTGGCTAAGACAACAGTCAGAAGACTTCTATGCTGTGGCTTTCAATGCATTGGTAAAGCGATGGGACAAGTGTATCAATGCTAGTGGAGGATAAGTGGAGAAATAAATGTTTTTCCCATATTCGAATATCACATATTTTACATTTTATATCCATCTGTGATCTATTTACTGACTATCCCTCATACCACTCTGACTGCAAATGGTAAAAAAAAAGTCTGTTTCCCATCCATGTATCTACCTAAAATTAAGAAAGCCAATTAACTTGACACAAAATAATCCCTGAAGTACAAAGAACATTACACTTCCCATATCCTGACTCTGACTTATTAAAAGGAAATGTAACCAGTAAAATATAGGACTGTAACCTCAATCTGAGTAAACTAGTAGGAACAATTAAATCTAGTCCACATCCCATTTCTTTTAAGTCCATTTTTAATACTATTCGCCCATCAATATCTAGGTTCCTCCACATGGCCTCTTCCTTTCAGGTTTTTGACCAAACTATGCACGAATTCTCATCTCTCCCATGCATGGTACATGTTCCACACACCTCATTCTGATTCATTTAATCACCCAAATCAGTATTTGTTTCCTCACAGGCTTCATGAAGTTGGTGATGTACAGAACATATTTCTGCATCTACTGCACACACATATAAATGCATTCTGTGCAACTCCTAAGTTCCTTCTACATATGCCTGGGAAAGAAAAGTGTAAATAGGGGCTAAAAGCACTTGGCAAGGTCTACAAATCATGATGCTATTCATTATCCTTCTTCATCCTCATGCTGTTTGTTCTCTCTGAGGTTCATGTTACAAGATTTACAACCATACAGTAGACTCAGTAAAAAGAAACTGCATAAATCAATATTACATACAAAGGTAATGGTAAAGTTGTCCCTGTGTCTAACTAATTAAAAACTTGTTCTCTCTCAGATTCATGTTACATTACTTACAATCAGACAGTAAATTTAGTAACAAGGAACTGAAGCAGTCATCAATATTATACACAAGAGTAAAGGCAGAGTTGTACCTGTGCTTAACTAATTAAGCATTATACCATGAAGGTGTATGGGGGAATGGATGTATAGATCCAACCATTCTTAACCTCAGCACTAGTTCGGAGTCAAAAATATCTTGTATTAAAAAAAAATCCTTGTTAGGTAAAAATTCAATTGTTATAGAATGGAGGAGTATTTAAGAGAGCAAGAGACTATTCATTTTACTAATATTTCACATATCACATATAATATACATCCAATAGCCATGATTACCTGTAAGAATATTTTGGAAGGCCGTTTCAACATTTGTGGAATCCAAAGCTGATGTCTCAATGAATGAGAGTCCATTTCTCTCAGCAAATGCTTTGGCTTCATCTGTTGGGACAGCTCGCAGGTGTCTTAAATCTGATTTGTTGCCTACCAACATGATAACTATATTCTGGTCTGCATGGTCCCTCAGCTCTCTCAACCATCGTTCGACATTCTCATATGTCAGATGTTTTGCAATATCATAAACCAACAATGCTCCCACAGCACCACGATAGTATCTGCAATATATCATACACTGTCAACCCTTCAACCATCCAGACTACTTCATACAGCACAAATACTCCAAGAATATTTGTCTACAAATACTAACACCTAACTTCAGAACCATCCTGCCAATTTTAATTGGTACTGTTTCATGGGCAAATATTCAAAACAAGCATCATTCCTATGAATTTTCTTGACATAGTTAAGACAGATGATTGCAGGGGGAAAAAATGTAGTAGCTCTTGCCCATTCCAAGCAGATTACAATCAACATTCAATAACTGGTTATTAACAGACTGGCATTTCAAACACAGTCCTAATAATTCTCACATGAAAGTATTTCAAATATTTCTAAATTAATATATAAAATTATACCAAATACAGGTTTACCATTACTATATTTGTCATCCAATAAGTAAACTACAGTCAACTCTCGATTATCCGGAGGCAAATTAACCAGTTTGCGGCTTAACCGGGGCTACTGAGGCTTTTTTGGGGCTTATATGTTGTTTAATATTCATTCACTTTTGTTTCACATGGTGAGTTGTAACACTATTTTCGCACTAGTGTGAACCGAGCTCTGCATTCTTTGGTCCCGTTATGCTAACACAATGTTCTAGGGTAGGGGTGAAAGAATGCAAGGATTTGTGGAAAGTTTCAAGGACAGATACACCGCCCCAGTTATCGATCTTCAAGTGCGTTAGCAAAATGTCAGGGTGTAAAAGGAAGTGTGTTGTGTTAAGTATTCAACAGAAACTCGTGTGAGCCGGGCTTCGAAATGTTAAGCAGTGACGAAAACGTAAGTTCAGTGGGGGTGAAGCCAGAAGAGCGGGAAGAAAGTGAGAATGAGGAAGAGGTGGACAGTGCTGCTAGTAAGAAAATATCACATGGTGCTGCTCTTAATCATTTGGAATCCTTACTAGACTATCTTGAGAGTGAAGAGAACAGTTTATTAAGTGACAAGCTAATATTATGTAGGCTTTGTACGGATATCCGTAAAAAGGAAAATGCCGCGAAAAGCAAATGAAAATATTAATTAAGTGTTAAGTGTGAATATTCATAAAAAGTGCTGGATGGTGTAGAACACTGTGATTGAAATAACTAATTCACACTTCAGTATAATGTAAAAAAAAGTATTAAATAGGCCATGAGATGACATAAAAATGAGGTTGAGTAAATTTAAATACAGGTAGGCCTATAGTATTATGAAGGTACAGTATTACCGTATTACTTTTAACTCTTTGACTGGCGCGAAGGGTATTTAAATCCCACCCCTGTCCTGGCAGGCCCTTTAAACCTTATGTCGCTAAAATGCATGTAGTTACTTGTTTCTAAACAACTTCAACAAAATTGGTTTTTAAAAACTAAATTTTCAGGAACTAATAAAAAGACAATATTTTATGCAATAAATGCCTTTCCATACCTCTTTAGTAGTTCTTCTTCATGTGATAAACATTGAAACATGAAAGTTTGCAGAGAGCCACACCACAGCCTGCACACATGACACTTTTTTCTTTTCTAATCTTGTGCTTAGCACTCATGCGACACTTTCTCAGGACACCATTCTTCTTATTGTTACTGGGAGGAACATGGACCATTTTGTGAATTTTCAGGCCACCCTCTAGACGATTTGCTGGCTCTTTCACTGGTGGTCTTTTCAAGGTCGCGGGTGGGGGCGTGAGTGTACTCGAGTCTGACGCAACAGATTCGCATTCATTCCTTGACTCTTGTCCCTCTCCACACTGTTTGTTTGGTTCAGTCATTTTTCTACACAGTCCAATATAAAATCCTTGAATTTGTAATTTCTCTTCTTGTATTTTTCGTTTGTTGTGTTCTTTTTGAATAGAATGAAACTATTCAACTGCAAAGACATGTTTTGTCCATACCATGGAGTGTGAAACAGGGGCTTAGTGGACCAATTCTTCAATTTCAGGGCGTTTGACGATTCCTGTCATGAATACAATTCCTAAGTATGTCCAGATTTCATCTGGTGTGACAGATTTGTAATTGTGTTTTCGAGGGTGAGGAGCTAACTCATGTGTGTTGAAGTGCTGGTGTGAATAGCGATTGGTTTCAGTTGTGATGTGATTTACTAAGTCGTCATCAAGAAAAAATTTTAATCCATGAAAAGGGGTGCATTTTATGTGTTATATCAATTCTGATCCCGGAACTACTAGTAAATGGAACTACTGTTGGTACAATGTCTCCGTACGTCCATGAGATGGGCGTCTGGCGCCGCACTCGTGGTAGGAAAATGTTCATGATTACTGTCTTGTGGATCATTGCCTATCACTGTATTGTTGTCACTATCAACTTCACCTAATTCAGGAATCATTATTTCATCGCCACTATCATCATCAGCACAAATCTCATTCACAACACTTTCCAGCTGGTCTGTAGGAACACGCCAACACTTGCTGCGAGAAGCCATGGTGAAACTGAATGAATGTGAAATATTTCCTGAACTTTTCATTCTCAGAGGGTTCTGACAGTAATATAGACCCCCACAAAGTTTACAAGGATTCTTTACAACCATGCACAAAAACTATCATATATATGTCTTTGGTTGATGAGCGTCAAGAGAGCAAAGAAGGGAAGAGATTGTCAAAGCACTAAAACACGCAAACGCCAGGGAATGGCTGGCATCGTCCAGGCGTTAAAACACGCCCGCGCCAGTCAAAGAGTTAATAACATTTGTCTTAACAGGGTTTTCGATTAATCGTGATTTCCATGCCCACCATTATCCCAGATAATCGAGAGTTGACTGTATTTCAACTTTAATCCAGTGACATGATGCCCTCCTCAGCACAGCGAACTCACTGAAGTATCCCAATGAGTCAAAAATCCTTCACTGAGATAACAGTTATCTAAAAATGACAATTTCTGGCATTGCTGTATAGAAAAATATTCAGCATTAATAATACCAAGTAAATGAAAATAGGAAATGCATAAAAGTCACTTCTGCATGTCCTATGTTCCTCCCGTTAACAGCTGCTTTTCATTAATAAAACAAAATAATGAATTAAAAACTGATATTCATAAAATTAATCCAGTGGGAATGAAGATGTAATAGGGTAATAGTAATGCATGGCACCCTAAATAAGTATGGCTTCTACATCAGAGGTCTGTCTGCTTAAACTCAAATGACTTTATTATTCATTATAATTCTGACAGTTCTGGGTATCAGACCAGTGACACTCATCTGTGATCACTCCACTGTCTGCAGAATTGTACATGCTTCATAGTAATCTCAGTACAGCGAGTCAGAAAATGACATTTAATTTTGCCCACCATATGCAGGTATTTATGATGGAGATTACTGTGTTGCTATAGATGCAGACTGGCAATAACCAGACTGAACTGACGCCACAAGTTACTGTGGTATACCACTACAGGGCAGAAATCTACCTTAAATCTCCGTGCAGTCACCACTTCTTGTACCTCTGTCCACCTTCACCCTCCTAGCCTGAATCAGATGGAACACACTTGGGTATGGGTATCAAATCTCTGTACTTACGTCCTTTGAGGAAAGTGCCATGTTAGGGAAGAAACAAATCCTGTGGCTAATATCACTCCTTATTCCTTAAAGGTAACCACCCCTTCAGATTCTGCTAATATCCCCTAGCCTGTAATACCCTCAGCCATATATACCACATCAAAGCTGAGTAACCTAAATATCTTCCACGTTGGGCATTCTACAGAGGTCTTGGGATCCACAATCCAAAGTAAGACCTCTTTCTGCTGCAACATAATTTACTGAAATTATGTGCAGGAATTTGTTTCAAATCTTTCCCCAGGATATTTCATTTTACTTCTGCAAAAATACTGCACCATTAGTCACTAATCTACATGCTACAGCTTATACAGTGAGTGGAGGTTTCTTAGTGATTCTTCCAAGAAGGCACAAAAAGTATTTCTTCACAAGCATAATAAATGTGCTTCTGTTTCAACTGCACATTACGTGCACATAACAGAATACGCAAATCTCAACCTCCTTAACGTCATTAAATATAATGAACACGGATGGACATTTGGAATAACCTTGAGAGTATGCTGCTTGGTCAACGATCCGTTTACACAACAATGCCATTTTTGTGTGTGTGTGTGTGTGTGTGTGTGTGTGTGTGTGTGTGTG
>NW_019723298.1:2290841-2311195 GCF_002891405.2 Cryptotermes secundus
AGTGGGCAAGCAGAACAATGAGTCTATGTTGGATGAAGCAGCAGTAGCATACCCAGAGTTGGTAAGATACCAGATTTGAAAAACATTATATGTGAAAGCTTGGCTGTCTCAAACAAATTGTTCATACCTCCACTGATAAAACTGAGGTTTTTGTTCTGAAAGTTAAACAAGCAACATATTGCCAACTCTCTGAAAGAGGAGGGTAATTTTACAGACGAATCTGTCAAATCTACAAAAAGCGCAAATTTCTCCGGTTTATATCTGTCAGCTTATCAAGTCTGAGCCACAAACAAGCATAAATGTGACAGGTAATCTACATTCACAACATCATGTTAACAAGTCAGTCATGTGTTACTTTTGTGAGTAAATTTTGAGAAGGCAATACCCTCCATAAAAGAGATACAATGAAAAGTTTAAATTGTTTGTGACTGGATATGTCTGCAGAAAAAATACTGAAACTGGCTAACACTGAATCAGCAATATTCAAACCAATTCATCACATTACTAGAAACTGTACAGATTAGAAATAATGTGTCATTTTCAGCAAGTAGTAATAAAACATAAATTTATATTATTCACTTTCACAGAAATATCATACTATGCCAAATATATTTTTGAACAGTTACTCCTGTAAGTACTATGTATCTATGTGCATTATGTGATAAAATTCAAGAGGCTTGACTCTGAAGTAAGATGCAAGCACATGACAAAAATATCAGTCAGCATTCGTTACTTCCAAGGGGTTCAAAACAACCCATTATGAAAAGAGTATACATTGTAAGTAAAAGAACCCAGACAGATTCATTGCAATTGATTCCAAATCACTTGTTACATCAATCATACTTTCCTGCAATTACTGATGCTGTTTGAATTAAAGGTTTCTAATTTAATAATAACCTGCAAGATGCAATCTGATCACCAATACACTAGAGTTTTGAAATGTTTCATAAATGAATAATGAAACTAACTAAATATACTACAGGAAATACGGAACAGCAAAAATTTAGGCACCTGGCACCGGGGACTTGTTAAGCCCTGTTTGACATGTTAAGGCTTGTGACACAACTGACATAAATTATGTTTTGAGTTTCAGAAGTTGTCTTCTTCACATCTTCAGTTGAGCGGTTGATAGACTGAAAGATTTTTTTTATTGACTTTATTTTTTAGTATTATGGTAATGGTTTGAACTGAACCTCAAACCTTTTCAATACTAAACCTGTATGCCAACCACCCTAACGATTCTAAGGGACCAAACCTTAAACCATGTTAATTCTGAACTTATATGAAAATGTTTGGCACACAAAAATATTAAAGGGTTCTAGCTCAATCCTGATCACTGCTAACTGATTTCAAAAAGATAATCTTCATCATTAACAATGATGACAGCGACAGCAATCGCAACAATAACAATAAGATCTGTCAGCATTATAACAACCAATAACTTGATGGTGGGACTAAAGTCAACACCCAAAGCATCACATCCAGCTTACACACAGCTCTGAAGCCAGTGAGAATATAACCCATGTTGGTAAAACACTTTTCACTCAGAATTACCTCAAAATCACCTCCAGATATTATGAAATACATCATGCGACAGCTGTATAACTCAACAGATAATATGCAACATAATTATTATACTAATCAAACACAGGAAAAACCTTTAGAGAATCAAACTCAGGTTATCATCATACATAAAAGCTACTGCACATATCTACACATCTACACTCACTGTCTGCTATAAGAGACATGAAATTAAATAGCATTTGGTCACACATGTTCTGTGAGGTTGCAGGAGAAAGTGGGTTGGTGAACAATCATAAACAACGGTACTTACTAGTTTCTGTTTACATTGTTCCCTTCTGGGAAAATATTTCGCAGATGGATAGCTTTCTGATGTAACTGACCTTCAAATTCATGTCATAAATGTGCACTATTTACCTGTATGCCAATGGCTATGAACACTCTCATTTCAGGAACTAAACCTCAGTTAATAACAGACCAAAGACGCAAATTAAACTATAGATTTTTAATTTCTATCAAGTGAAATATAAACTCTGGTACCAAACTTACGCAGATGTAATGGCTCTGTATCGCTCCTGTCCTGCTGTATCCCATATTTGGGCTTTAATCGTCTTTCCATCCACCTGCAAGCAGTGAAATTGAATTGTGCCATTTTAAGTCAATTACATATTTTCTTTCAAGTCATAAAAGCAACATGCCTGCTACGTGAATATACACACATAACCAGTTTCAAGCTTCCAAGGCATGAAGAATGAAAATGAACGTAGCTGCTAAGTTTATACATGCATACAAATACTAACATGATCACATTTTTCATCATAATACAAAATTGTTCCAAAAAATAAGTGCCTGCATGACAATAATTAATAAAATACATTTGTGGCTATCTCAGGACCACAGAAGTTTTACCAACTATAATACCAATTTTTAAACTTTTGCCTTTAATGCAAAAAGATTGCAGACAACATTTTGGGTTAAAATCACGATAGAAAGTACAATCTGAGATATATCCAGTACTTTTCTGTAAAAGGCAAAAGAAAGGTGAAGCTATCCCTGTAACTGGCTGTGAAGGCCCATGGCGTTGGGAGATGTCTAGTCTCCCAAATTTTCTCTAGACAATCAGCTCACAGATGCTGTAAGTTTGTCAGCCTTATGCGCCTGCTGCCCTTTATCCCCGCCAGGAAGATTCCTGGTACTCATTTCTGTTAGAGGCTGAGCTGACCCCAGAGCCACAGTGCAGCTTGAAGGATTAGGTAAACTGAAAACACTCCACCTCATTGGGATTCAAACCCGTGACCTTCCAGCTTGTAGATAGTGCCTCAACCAACTATGCTACCACATGCCCCAGTACTTTTCTGTAATTTATATAAAATGTTTTACTAAATTTCTACAACTTCCTGGAGTACTACATATGAGCTGAGATTCTCACAGTGGTGATCGTGAAGTGTTCTGCCTTCTGAAACATAACACAGTGTAGCCCGATGATGGCCAACTGACGTTTTGGTGGGACACATTGCCTCAGTCTTCAGGATTGATGATTAAGCCAAGTACATAACCACCATGAAGCACGATAAAAGCAGTTCCGATGTGGCTTACCCTACAACCCTGAAGATGAGAGAGAAATGTTCCTTCAAACCACCACCAGGCTTCCACCATACTAAATAACACTATATCCCAGAAAACAGAATTCTTACAAAAAAGTACTATTTCTCTACTAATTATAATCCCCTATTGCAACATTACAAAAACGGGTAAAAGTGCCATCCTATATGTACCAAGATGCGGCAATCTGAACTGAACTCATTTCACCTTTACAGAAAACACCTCACCTGTATACTCCTAGTTGCAAACTCCACTCCTATTGTCGACTTTGACTCCAAATTGAACTCATTGCGTGTAAAACGTGATAATAAGTTACTTTTTCCCACTCCTGAATCTCCAATGAGTACCACTGCAAACATTAAAATTACGTACGTCACACCAAAAATTTCTAGTAACTTCCCAATAAAACATATTGTTTGTCACTAATTGTAAAATATGCAATGGAAACTATACAATTTCACTAATTCACACCAACATTTACATCGCTCCACAAACTTAACAAGTTTGTGAGCAAGAGATAAAACGTCAAACTTCGTTCTAATAACTATGCAAACTGCTTAAGCTGTAACACGTATTTAATCATACACATACATAAAGAAATTAAAGAAGCGCATACATAATTCCCCGCGTAACAAATAACTACGTGATATTACCTTTGAATAAATAGTCATACTCATCGTCTCGAGTACCCATCTTCTACTTGGAATTTAGGCCCTATTCCCTATATGGGAAGAAATAATCGATAATTTTGTTTTAATAGCGTAGTACACAATCACCACTACGTTACAATATAATGTAAAATTTTCACAAACGAATCACAAGATCCTCTGAACAATAAAATGCAGGATGTTTAAGATAAATCAAAATATTGCTAAGACTCAAACAACTCTCAAAAGGGATCTATAACATTACAATATGGCTGCCAACCTCCTACGCCCCTTCCTCTGCGCAAACGCATAACGTCATTAATTCGGTGACGTTTCGCCATACTTCTTCAGAAATGCCAACAATCTTCTTACGATTTCCCTGCATGTGTGTTGTCTATCGTTGGCTATGCTAGGGACATATTAAGAGGTTGTGAGCGTTGTGAGAGTTGTGTTAATGTACATTTCTGTTTTCCAGATTGTTAATTTTATTCACACAACCTGATATTTAACTGTGAATTTGTAAAAAGTTGGTATGTATCAATTAGGCCATCGTTATGCAAGGCGTCTCAAAGAATTCATGTTTTACTGTATACTTTCTGGGATGGAAGAAGTGTGAGGTTATGCTACATATTTGGGTACTTTGGTTGCATTACGCGTCTGAACGTTTAAATGTTCTCCAACATAACCGTGTGTTAATAGGTCATGTTTTGTCGTATTTCACATGAGATACCGTATTTAAACGGTTTGTTTAACGTTTATTATTATGGTGACTGCATAAGTAAACACTTGTTTATAGCAGTCTAGGATCAGCGGTGGTTATGAAGAGTGCCTTCTTCTGGGATACAACGCCATGTATTCTGCTGAAAGTTAACCGACTGTTCAGAGGACAATGTGGCCACCTGGTGACACGCTGGTATCTTGCGTGGCTTATTCTTTGACCCTGAAGATGGAAGTGACATGTTCCTCCGAAACGTCGTTTGACTCCCAGCACATTACACCGCGTTATATCCCAGACGATAGAACTCTTCTTGTAAATATGTTACATAAGATGGGTGGTAGGATTACTTAATGGACACTGCCCCCTAAAAGGGCACCTTTTCAAACTAGGACTGACAGACAACCCAACTTGTGAAAGGTGCCAACAAGGAAATGAATCAGCCACACACATCTTATGTGATTGTGAGGCTATA
The DNA here is from genome assembly GCF_002891405.2 of Cryptotermes secundus. NCBI lineage: Eukaryota > Metazoa > Arthropoda > Insecta > Blattodea > Kalotermitidae > Cryptotermes > Cryptotermes secundus. The sequence goes on from NW_019723298.1 coordinate 2,295,802, forward strand.
GCTAACTTAAGATTTCACCATCTGGGTCAATTCTTCATGGAACCAAGTGACTTTTATGATGCCCCCCTAAATAAAGTCATATATTTCATTCAAAGTGTAGGATTAATAAAGGGTTGATCCAAAGGCGAAGGACAGTTGTTCATTGAAGGCTGCGGTGCATGGGCCGGTTTTTATGATTCACCACTCGTAGTTCTACTTAAATATGTTACTTATACAGGCATTTGTATTGACAAACTTACGAGTCAGTTAAATTTCACCCCCATACCACATAACACTTTTCAAGGGTGGAGAATATGCACAGTGACATTTTTAACCTGAATATATCACTAAAGCCTTTCTTATGGGCATCAATCTTTCATCACAGATTAAATCAGTAGTAATGCAGCTAACTCATATTTTTAGGTCTGAGAAATGCCAACCAAATACTTCATCTCTACACTGACATCTGACTTGTACCTACAGAGTACCAAATTTAAATTTATCCTGACTGAACTTCATTGTGGCTTGTTTCAGAGGACAGTGTAACGAGAAATGGCACTTGCAGCAACACGTGACAGAAGGAGTAATGCTGGAAACAGAATGTCCAAACTTCTTGATGAAGAAGAAGATGATGACTTCTATAAAACAACCTATGGAGGCTTCACTGAAATTGAGAATGATGATGATTATCAGTATGCTTTCTTGTCAAATCTGCAGATTGACTGAATAGACTAATGAGAAGTTCTTGTAACTTAAGAGCTACAGAGACTCATTAACAATTATTTGCTTCATAATTTTGATAACACAATGGGCCTATTACGACCACCTCTATGGTCTAGTGGTCAGCGTTCCTGGCTACAGATCCAGAGGTCCGGGTTCAATTCCTAGCGCTCCCAGATCTTTTCTGAAAAGTAGTGAGTCTCTAATGGGGTCCACTCAGCCTGATGATGATAATCGAGGAGCTATTTCAAGGACATAGCAGCTCCACTCTAGAAAACTGAAATTAACAGCCTTGAGGATTCATTGTGCTGACCACATGGCAGCCTCTATCTGCAAAAGTTGGCACTAAACTTCGCCAACAAGCGGTGGTCAGTCAGTCGGTGTAGTTTGCTTGCAGACTAAAATCGTGGAGTTTTTTTAAATGGGTCTATTAACTATACTGACAGATGTAAGGACTGTCCCAATCTTATCTTCTTCTTATGAGCATTTTATGGGATAACTCATTTTCCTTGTTAAGTTCATAAACAACTAGAAAATACATTAAAATTTCATAACTGTGGTAGACTCTTTTGAATATGGAACTTTTGAGGATTCATGTAAGGTGGGGAACTTGTTTCCCAATAATGATTGTTACATGGAGTTATTTAATATTGTGTGATATGTACATGCCATTTTTTCTTCCACATTGAAATTGTCAGTTTCATCACTTTTAATAGCTTATTAATATGTAAAAGTAAGTCAGTAACAAAAGCATAGATATTATGCCATAAAAGATGCCTAGCCTTCAGGAATATCATTCATTTTGTTGACTTACATTCTTAATCACATTGAAGAAAATTACTAACAACAAAAAAGAAAACAAGTGATTAGCAAAACTCGTATATCCTACTTTCCTGGGCCTACAAATCTATTACATATGTTGTATGAAGACTTACTGAAATACAGATTCCATATTAAATTTACTGCAGATAACCTCAGAGTTTTATATCAGCACATTTGTAGTGTTGATTTAAAAACAGTGTATCATATATAATGTGCAGGTTCTGAGCTATCCCTATATCAGATTTTATGTGCCTAACGTTGAGGGTTCACAACTTGTTACCATCAAACCAAAAGCCCCTTAAAGTTTGTACAGATGCCATGTTAATGTCTCTCTGCCCTCGCCAGCCATGGCAAACTTTGCACATTTTTTCAGGACCCAAAATTAAATGGTGCTACAGTTGCTACCACCTCATGTGCCTCTGCCAAGATGCTAATTAATGACTGTAAGAAATTAAAATATATAGCCATTATTTTTGATGATATTCATGCCAAGATTCAAGAAAACAGATATGTTAGTTCAAAAGTTGAAAAGGAGCACACATGGCAGGGTAATCTCTTAAGGCTACTCTCTTTCCTTAAGAAGGGTAAGTAGGCTAAATAATGACAAAGAAAAGAGGAACGATCATAAGAAAGTGGCTTCCAGGATGTCCTGAATTCAAGTTGCTCCTGGGCCTCAGAAATGTTTTCTAGAGCTAATTATTGCGGTAAGTGCCACATCATGTTACTGCAGGTTATATGATAAATACACATTGAGATTTTTTGTTTAAATGAAGTTTTGGAGATCCCCATTAATCCAAAAAATTACAAACTGCTACGTGAGTATTCAATAAATGATAAGCAGAAACAAGCAGTCTCAAAGTTCTATTCTTTGCCACAGGAAGGCATAGTTGACAATACAGATGATAAAGGATGTTTTCAAATAGAAGTAAAGTAAAAAAAGTAAAGGTATCCCTGTAACAGGCCTTGGAGGCCCATAAGGTTGCGAGATGTTGAGGTTCCCACATTTTCTAGACAATTGGCTCATAGATGGCAGTAAGGTTGTCACCCCTACGTGCCAGCCGCCCTTTACCCTCAAGAATATTCCTGGTACTAATTTATGTTAGAGGCTGAGTCAACCCCAGGGCTATAGTGCTGCTGGAAGGATTAGGTAAATTGAAAAAATCTAATGACCTCATTGGGATTCGATCCTGTGACCTTCCGGCTTGTAGCATAGTGCCTCAACGAACTACGCTACCGCATGCCCCCTTTCAAATAGAAACAACTGTATAATTTTCATAAGTGCGGTGAAATCAGCTATTATAGAAATGTATCCATTGAATCTCTTCATACACAGGAATTTCACACAAGAAAGCTTACAAATAACTGTTACAGTATGTAAATAGGTAAAAGTAAAATTTCTGTACTTAATTAAGCACTGTGGTATGAAGATGTATGGGGGACTGGAGGCATAGCCTCATCATTCTTGACCTCTGCACTAGATGGAGGTGAGTGATCATCTTCACATCCCAGCTGCTTTACCCTCGAGGAAAGAGCCCCCAGAACCTATTGGACAGGAGGTTGAATGGACACCTGAGCCAGTATGGTTGCCATGGAGTAAAGAGACATCTCTTACCCATGCTGAAAATTGAACCTCATGCACCAATAGCCCGTAGCTATACCAACTGAGCTATCCTGGCTCATTACAAAATGTTAGATTCACAAGGTCAAGAAAATGTGGATCTATATATCCACTCCCCCATATACTTTCCTGGCGTAGTGCTTAATTAGTTAAGCACAGGGACAACTTTATTTTTTGTAACAAATTTGTGTGCATACTACAAACCCATTAAATAACAAATGTTTTTAAATAGGTCTGAAGAGGAAGGAGAAGACGAGGTAGATTCAGACTTCAGTATTGAGGAGAATGATGAACCAGTATCAGATCAAGATGATGATGAGCCAAAGAAGAAGCGCAGACTTGTTACAAAGGCATACAAAGTATGGTGAAAGACTGACAATGTAAACATTTGTATTGTGAGTCTAGCCTGAGACCTGTTTTAAATTTTCCAATCATATGCCCTTCCCAGCCTTAAGATAAGCCTCACTTAGAAATGAGTTCATTTAAATCAGGAACTCTCATTTATATCCAAATAACATGTTAACAGATGTGTGATAATTTGTTGGATCATTTATGTGAAACCCTGAGTACCGGTAATAGGACTCTTCCTTTTGTAATGTTGCATCATGTTTGTGATCTTACAGATAAGTAATGTGATACTTTGTGGAACAATGGAAAAAGTGACAATATAAAGTTTGTGTGGCTGTGTTTGGTTATCCAGTAGGGATCTCCATCCAGCAAGATCTGCATGTCACACATTTCATTAAAAGTTAAAAATGTTATGAGTTTTCATGATATTTATGAGTAATAAGTTTTATAGGAAAGTGTTTTCCATTTAAAAAATTACTGTGGGCATCTAGCATTCAGTATACAATAATGATCATGTGGTTTCTGAAGTTGGAGCCCCCCCCCCCCAAGTTTAATATTTTAAATACTGTAAATAGTAAGTATAATACAGTGGAACCTCGCTTAACGAGCACCTCTCATAATGAACAAAACAAATTGTAAAAAAATGACTCTTAACGAGCAACATTTCGCATAACGAGTGACGAGAAGGGAAGTCCTGGATTGTGCACTTGCTACATCAGTCTGCGTTTAGCACTCGTTCCACTAGCATCTTAGTGTCGCTTGTGTTCAGACATATTATTTGTGACTTTTTTTTGTGCAAAGTTTACCCTTGCAAAAATGTCCCCGAAGAAAAAGCCGCAAAAAGACAGCCATAAGAGAATAAAAATAACCATAGAAATGAAACGTAAAATCATTGAAAGCGAGAAATAGGTGTGAGCATGGCTGATCTAGCATGCACATACAATCGGTCTAGATCGATTTGCACCATCCTCAAGAACAAGGACAAGATTAAGGAGATAGATGCTTCAAAGGGAGTGACGAGAATATCTAGCAACGGTTACGTATTCTCGACGATGTTGAAAGGTTGCTCCTTTCTAGTAATTAGAATTCTAGAATTAGGTATGTATCATAAATAATAAACTAATTATTTCGATTTTTTTTTTCTGCAAATCAAATTCGCATTCCAGGTTGGTTCATTCCGCATAGAAGAAAAGATGAAGATGATTCACACTCCTAAACAATGTATATATAATTTTCTTTGAATAAACATTATACATAAAATTTTTTGAGTATTTTTTTTCGGCATGGAACGCATTATCATATTTTACATTAATTTATATGGGAAAAATTGTTTCGCTTAACAAGTGTTTCGCATTATGAGTAAGATTCTGGAACAAATTATGCTCGTTAAGTGAAGTTCCACTGTATTTGTACAAATAAACATCACCCTCCCACAACTGACATCCAAGTTTTATGGTACAGAATGAGATCTGCGCTTCCAGGCAGAGAAGTAGCATCATTTTTATGTTACCACTTTTATTCATGCCTCCCTCCTCCACAAAAGTTTCATGACAATAACCAGTTTGTTTCTATATATATATAAACTTATGAAACCAGTATTTTGGCTCTGTGTGACAAGATACTTAGTCAAAAGTTTTGCATTTTACAAAATATTATAAATGAAAACAGGACTGCAGGCAGCTGGTTTGTTAACAGCTAATGCTTGACTAGGTACAGTTGTCCCTGTGCTTAAATAATAAAGCACTACACCATAAAGGCATATGGAGACTGGATGTATAGATCCACGTTTTCTTGACCTCAGCACTAGCTGGAGGTGAGTGGTCAGCTTCATTCCCCAGCCGCCTTACCCAAGGGAGCGAGAGCCCTGGTACCCACCAGAGAGGAGGCTGGGTGAGCCCCAGACTGGTCTGGGCGAAGAGAAAACTCTTAACCTTACCAGCACTCGAACTCTGAACCCTATGTCGTCTAGCCCGTAGCCAGTTGTGCTATTCCTGCTCCCCAGTGCCTGACTAGAGGAAAGAAAAGCTCCCATATCCAGATAGTCCATGGTAAGTTTCAACATTTGGAAACCTACTGGCAGCTAAGTCACACTGGCCAGAATGATATGTCTGTACTGAGGGATTAGTGTTTACTGTTTTTCATCTACTTACTTATTTATTTGTTGACCCTATCAGTAGGTCACACCGTAAAAAAGTAAATAAAGCTATCCCTGTGACAGGCCATAGGGTTGTGAGACGTTGAGGGTCCCACATTATCTAGACAGTCAGCTCAAAGATGGCGGTAAGGTTGTCAGCCTTACACGCCGGCTGCGCTTTACTCCCCAGGAAAATTATTTATTTAATTCCTGGTACTCATTTCTGTTAGAGGCTGAGTGAACCTCAGGGCCATAGTGCGGCCGGAAAGATTAGGTCAATTGAAAAAATCCAATAACCTCATCGGTGTTTGAACCCGCGACCTTCCAACTTGTAGCATAGTGCCTTAACCACTATGCTACCGCATGCCCCAGTTCACACTGTATAACATCAAATTCATCATGAAATGTTATAACTTGAAGCATATGACAGTTCCTAACAAACAATATAGACAACTCTCAAGTCAATGCAGACTGTAACCGGATTATAATATTCATGTGTGCATTCATGTACCATCACATTATATCATTAAAGGAAACATGAAAATCTGTATATGACATTTATAAGAAATAGATTACCTGGTGCCACAGGTTACATGGTTAGGTTATGTATATTAAGAACATGGATTGTATTGAAGAATGCAGTCTTCTGAGATGTGGCATCATGTAGATCTTGTGTGAAGTGATGCTTCGGAGGAATGTATCGCCTTCATCTTCAGGGTAGAAAAATTTACAAGCGAGGAATCAGCAATGGATACTATGGAGGCCATCAGTTTAAAAATCAATCCAACACCGTGAAAAACAGAACTCTTTCATGCTAAAGAAATACCAAACCTTGTATGAAGTAAGCTGTTGCTTTTCTTAACCAGATTATTTAACAGTGCTTTCAGTGTCGAGTCTTTTCATGTTAAACAGCATAGGACCATTTTTCATAACATGCCAGTTCTTTCCATGGTGCATCTTATTCAGTGAAACAAGTCCAGTGATGGACAAGGATCATCCTCTACTCTCAGAGTCATAAATCCGTAAAACCTATTGAAATTTCAGATACTAAAGGAAATGTAAGTTTTTATTAAAACATTAATTTAGTACAACTTTGACGATTAATAATGTCTGAAATATCAATCACTGCGTTAATATATAACACCATCACAAACTTTTATTATACCTTCCTTCTCTTATTATTTCTCTCTCTCCCCTTGCTCCAACTTTGGAGCATAGGGCTGATTTCTCAGTTTCATGATCATTTTACAGAGGGTAGGACTCCTTGGACGGGTGATCAGCTCGTCACAAGGCCTCTACCTGAACACAAACACAGAATAAATGCACACACACCAAACATCTATGCCTTCTGTGGGATTCAAACCGACAATCCCAGCTTCCGAGCAAACAAAGACAGTACATGCCTTAGACCACTCAGCTACCGTGACCGGCTTTAGACTTTCCTTACTTAATGTAGATCTCCGACACTGAAAGCTTTAATCCCCCAGCAGCAACCAACCTTTAGAGTCCACTAGAATTTTCTTGGTTAAACTTACATATTTTAATTATATTTAGATCTGACAGTAAGCATATTCTGTATTACAGGAACCAGTAGTCGTACTACAGAAGATAGAAAAGCCTGTTGAAGTTAAACGAAGGAAACCTCGAAAGAAAAGTATATCAGCAGATAATTTTGGTTAGTAATTGTACTAAAAATATTTTTTAAATGAGAAACATAACACACCTTCAAAAGAATTACTAGTTTCTTTTACAAAAATATATGATCATTTATGACATTTGATCATCCATATTTATTATTAATAGTGTATCAGTCCTATGTTTGGTTGAATAAAACACAACTGTGGATTGACTTTCAGACATTTAAAATATACGTAGCAACTCCTTTAATATAAAAATCTGGTTATTTCATTAGAACGCAAATCTATCAGGCGGTCAACTGCAGCCAAATCAGCTGCCACTCTGCAGCGTTTAAAGGAACGTACTGAAGAAGGACGCAGACGCAAAGGTCGGAGGGCAAGAGCTCAGGATGAATGGCGACCCACTCAAGAAGAACTGTTGGAAGAAGCGAAAATTACTGAACAAGAAAACCTTAAATCTCTAGGCAAGTGTACACAGCTTATTTAAGAAGCATGTTAGCCAAGTTTTATTCCTCTATTTTACGATGTCACTTTAGATTTGATTACAAGACATATAGTTTTCAACTTTATACATGTTAATATGGGGCACACGGTTGCATAGTTGGTTGAAGCACTACACTACCAGCTGGAAGGTCATAGGTTCAAGTCCCAATGAGGTGGATTTTTTTTCCAACTTACCCAATCCATTCATCTGCACTATGGCCTTGAGATTGACTCAGCCTCTAACAGAAATGAGTACCAGGTAGCTTTGTGGGGAGGTAAAGGGCGGCCAGTGCATAAGGCTGACAACCTTTGGTTAAATAATGGTTACTCGTTTACATGATACGCTAACAAAAAATTGAAATATTTTGTATAAATTCGGAATTTTCGTCTTTGAAATCAGTTCATGGATTTCTATGATATCTGACACTGTAGGACCTACACAAACAGTTGTAGGAAGAATTTAACTTTGTTTTATACTGGTCAATTATAATCCCTACTACACATGAAATTCAAACCATACTTCATCAGTTTTCTCAAAAATGACTTATCACACATTAAATTTACGCATGACACAAATGTATTTTTCATTAAGATCTAATAAATAAGTTTTGATATTTATAACTGAAGTGAGTTTTGTTTAAAACATATTAAAAAAACTCCGTAGCCTGTAGTCCGCAAGCAAACTGTATCGACCGAGCAACCATTGCTTGTCAGCAAAGTTAATGCCAACATTAGCAGATAGAGGGTGTTGCATAGTCAGTGCAATGGATCCCCATGGCTGTTGATCTCAGTTTTCTAGACCGGAGCCGATATTTCCTTCAAATCGCTCAGTTATCATCACGAGACTGAGTGAACCCCATTTCAGACCCACCACTTCTCAGAAAATCTGGTAGCGCCGGGAATCGAACCCAGGACCTCTGGATCTGCAGCCAGGAATTCTGACCACTAGACCACAGAGGCGGTCAGTTGAAAACATATTGAAAATAATTTTTTTAATATTAATTGAAAGCTTAAGCATTATGCTGCATTAGTAATGATTGGCTACAGTAACAAAGGCTGGTTACAGAAGAGTGTTCAATTAGAGGAATTAAACATATTTCAAACAATTACACATTTTATGACATGAAGAAAAAAATTAATGCCAAGTATCCTATTACATGAGTCATGTTAGCAGAAAATAAAGGCCAGTTGGTATGTAAAAATCAATTACACATTTATACATTTAATGACATGAAGAAAAAAATTAATGCCAAGTATCCTATTACATGATTCATGTTAGCAGAAAATAAAGGCCAGTTGGTATGTAAAAATCACATTTTTTTTAATATTCATAAATGTACTCCATTTCTGGGTAAACCTTACCATTCTTTAGCCCAAAGACCACATGTGGTTAGGAATTACCTCCATGAAAAATAAAACTATGAGATACAATTGCTATCCTCTGAAGATTTAATATAATAATATTATTATTGGCACTACAACCCTTTGTGGGTCTTGGCCCACTCTAAAAACTTTCTCCAGCCATTCCTCTCCTGTGCCTTTGCTTTCCAATTAGCCACACCCAAGTTCCTCAAGTCCTTCTCCACACCGTCCATACTTCTTATTCTTGTTCTGCCTTTCTTCCGTTTCCCTTCCAGTTTTACAATCATTAATCTTTTTACAATTTTTTCATTTTCTCTCCTTACAATATGTCCTGCCCATCTCAATCTATTTCTCTTAATTATGTCAATATCATTAAACATCTTTAAATCAGTATCATACTGGCCTAGAAAATGTAACAAACGAATACATTTTTGTCCCTGAATTTACTCTAAATAAACTACTGAATTTCATATTTGATATGACAAGGTCATGAATATATGTACATTCTCCCTGACAAGAAAGTTATCAAAAATATCTGTAAGCTGTACCAAAACAATGATGATGCTTATTTATTATTGCAGTCTTATAAATATATTCCCATTTACAAAGTTCTGTCATTTCATGAATATATAATTGTAATTAGCGATGTTCTTTTAGCTTTTGTTACATTATCATATCTTATCTTACAGTATGTATGACCTTTGGCCAAAGATAAAGTTATCAGAAGTACGAGGGGGGACCCAAAAATAACCAGAAACGACCTGTTGCGCACGCATGCTTTGTAGTTACGAGTTGTGCTGCTAGGTGGTGTTAGCTGGGGGTCTTCCGCGACTGTTAGTGAGCTGGCATCAGTCTGAGTTAAGTGGTTTGTCTGTGGTGCTCTGTTGTGTGCATTCCTGTTTCAACCCTTTGGCGATCGGTGAGATGGCCAACCAAAAGGAACAAAGAGTGTGCGTGAAATTGATGATGATCATCGAAAGACAATTGACCAACTTTCTGAGGAAACGAACATCTCATGGAGCACGGTCCAGCGAATTTTAACCGAAGGTTTGCACATGAGACGGGTGTCTGCAAAATTTGTTCCTCGCTTGCTCGGAGATGACCAAAGAGAAAACCGCGTGAATGTTTGCCGCGACTTGAAGAGTGAAGTGCAGAACGATCCAGAATTTCACGCACACTCTTTGTTGCTTCTGGTCGGCCATCTCACTAATCGCCGAAGGGTTGAAACAGGAACACGCACAACAGGGCACCACAGACAAACCACTTAACTCAGACTGACGCCAGCTCACTAACAGTCGCGGGAGACCCCCAGCTAACACCACCTAGCAGCACAACTCGTAACTACAAAGCATGCGCGCGCAACAGGTCGTTTCCAGTTATTTTTGGGTCCCCCTTCGTATACATCAACTATAATGGAATAATGATATTTCTTATTTATTATGATAGTCTTTTGAATATACTGGTCTCCAATTGATTTGTTGTCTGGACAGTTAACTTTACCTTGCTACTCTGAAGCTGGTGAGGTACCCTGGTTATGGGTATGAACACTCTGCATTTACCTCCTTTAAGAAGTAGATTCATTCTCTTCTAAAGGTGTAATCACCATCCCAAAACTGGCACCACCTATATGAAACACATCGTTTAATAACATCCAGACAAATCCTCAAAAAAAAAAAAAAAGATTCGCCTCTCTCTGGACTAGCTCTGTCAATTGGGCTGAACTGAGTAGGTTCCACTTGAAGACCAAGGGAGAATCCAGTCTCCAAAACATTGTATGTTAAGAAAAAAAAAAACAGGATGATGGATATGTCCAAAAACACAATAATTTTATTACTTTACTATTGTCACAAAACTTTTAGATCTTATTTAGTTTGAAGGCTGCAGACTCAATTGGGCACGGCTATAAGCCTGGCCACCAAGGTCACCAGACATGATGTGTTTGGAATGTTACTTATGGGGGCATATGGAAACAACCATAAACAATAGGAGAGCTAACAGGCTGCACATTCATTGCTAAAGCACAGAACAGTTATAACTCCTTTAAAAACAGTGGTGGAAAATTTCAGTACTTATTGTAATAAGTTACTGCCTCAATAAAAACTGTAAAACAGTAAGCTCACTTTTTATGCTTATTTCTGTTAATAACTTTAAATATCTGTAACTCCTTCAGTACTGAGGACAACACGATTACTCTTCATTTTTGACTTGCAATTGCTGCCCCTGAACACAGGTGAAGTAACAGCTTTACATCATGGGACACATGTCTATAAGATAAAACTGTCATATTCATTCATGATTCTGAGGAAGTATATTGTAATTCCAACACAGAAAAGTACCAGAAATTGGAGATGGAAAAGAAAAAGACAAGGACAGTGAAGAAAGCATTCCAGGGTCCAATTATCCGCTATCATTCAATGTGTATGCCCCTAATTGAGGTAATACATCAGGAACAGCACGAAAGCCCAATTACAGTGGATGAAGGAGATGACGATCGGGAGAAACAGGGACCTACAGATGTCACAGAGGAGACTACTGAAAACAGGTAAATAATAACAAATTTCACATAATATTCAGTTGCTTCTGCAATGTGTAACCACTGTACAGATTCTTACCTTGTATGTATTTAACCCTCTTCTGTGCCATTTGAACTTTGCTGCATCCTGGTACTACCAGACCAGTTAATTTGAATGTCCTTTATACACTATACTTTAGTATGGTATGTATGACAAGGGTCATTTAATTTTATTATGCACTCGTGTTGTATCCTAAAGAAAGATATAAAAGATGTTAAGCATGGAAATGGATCATATTTAAAAACACTGCATGAAGGGAGTCAGAATTCATATGAATGAAATTCACTTAAACAAAGGCAAAAGTAATTAAACACCATGCCATAAAGACATATGTGTGATATAGCTCCATGCATTAACCCTGGCACTATGCGAATATAAGGCATCTTCATGCCAGAGCAATTTTACCCCTAGGGAAAGAGCCCCCAGTACCTACTGGGTAGAAATCTGGGTAGGCCCCAGAGCCAGTCTGGATGCTGTGGAGAAGAGAAAATATCTCTTACCCCTGCCAGTAATCAAATTGCAATTTCTCAGTCATCCAGCTTAATCTCTATATTAGCCCCCAGTTCCAGGGTCACATAAATAAGCAGTTTAAAGTACAACTATACAGCAATACCTCTATTTGTACATGACCCAGATTTTTTTAAACTTTACATATGAAGATCCTAAAAAAAGATGTTTTCTAATTTGGTATATATTAAATATATGCATGATTTTAAAGCCAATCTGTGTACATAAGACTGAATATGTAAGTAGGTATTATGAACACAGACCTATTTGAACATTCAAGTCGCATGGAAGCAGGGGATTTCATGAACAGTTACATAAGCATGAACTGTTCAAGGAAAATCTGTGCCATAAGTTAGATGGCTTCTTTCATGGAAGAGAGCTCAGTACTATGGCTGCATAAAAATGGAACAGTCTAATTGCTTTGAAAGCTTTTCAACTTCACATTTGTTAAACACTGACACACCCTCAAGACCAGATTTGTTTTGCAACTATTGACATCCTTTCAGATTGTACTCTCTCATTTTTATACTCCTAACATTGTCAACAAGTGCAGAAATCTGAAGGTTCAAAGAATAACTACATGAGTGTATTAAGCACTGTCAAAAAATAACTTTGTGTTGGGCCTGAAAAAATTACATATAACCAGACCTACCAATTAAGTGACCAAAATTTAATCAGTGATGCCAATGTTCCTCATTCTGAAGGCAAATGAAATGTATTCTGATAATTTGCATTTAGCCTCAAGATTATTATACCATTCTAACACATACAAAAAAATTAAGCCTAAAGACAAATGTCCTTACTTCCTTTACATGCCCATAAACTAAGAGCCATCAAACAAATTGTAGTGCTGAAAGTTTGCAGTCACTTAGAGCTTCATAAAAATGACTGAAAACCAAAGTGATGCCAGTGAACACCAGAATTTTTGAATAGATTTTACATGATTAGAAAGGCAATCAAAATGCATTAAATGTAGCCTGTGATATTAATATAAAATACTGGTGTAGGTACTTCATCTGTAAAAGGTTCAGTTGTCCATGTGCTTAATTAATTAAGCACCACACCATGAAGGTGTGTTGGTGAGTGGAGGTACAGCTCAACCATTCTTGACCTTAGCACTAGATGGAAGTGGGTGGTGGGCATCATGCCCTTGCCTCTTTACCTCTGGGGTAAAAGCTCCTAGTACCCAGAGTTCAGGAGGCTGGCTGCCATGGAGAAGAGAAAAATGTCTTGCCTCTGCCAGGCATCTGACCCTGGCTGTCCAGCTTGCAACCCCCTGATATGACTCAGCTATCTGAGCTTATCCTTCATCTGGAAGGAGACATATTTATCAATGCATTCACTAGGTTTCAGTTATGAACCTGAAATTGCAGTGAAGTGGATGGCACTTCTACTTTGTACTTGGGAGGTCCCAGGTTTAAATCCTAATCTGGAGACCAGCAGAGATATCTCATGGTTTTCCTCAGACCATCCAGATATTGGGATATTATCTAAATTATGCCATACCTGCTATACCTCCCTGCACTGACAATTGTTTACATACTCGGAGTGTGGTGTACATGTATGTTGTTTATGTAATTCCCTTATGTTATAAAATGTATATAATATTACAATTTAATTTTTTAAAAATATTAAAATATTCTGACTGAAATTCAAATTGAATTATATGTTTAAAAGAGTGTGTATGTATTCTATCTGCCCCCCCCCCACTTTTGCTTTATGTTGTCATGTCCCTTTGTTTTGTGTTGCCAAATTTTTAGGTGTTCTCCAATGTGTATTCTTGTTTTTTGTGGAATTATTCCTATCATCTGAAATATGAATGTGTTGTCAGTGCGTGTTTTACTAGTTTGTATATTTGGGTAGGAGTATATGTCGGTTTTCCTTACCTTGTGTTGATGTTGCGGTTATATGTTGGCCTAGTGTGTGATGTGTTATTTTTGTGTTCTTTTCTTTTCCTCTGTGGCCTGTGTACTTCAGGGCAGGCCACACAAAGAAAATAAAAGCAGCAGAGTGAAAGATGGGTGGCTGTAAAAGTTTTATGTACCTGATGATGGCCATGTAGGCCAAAAAATGTAATACATGTAAACACATGGTGTGTTTATACCAGAACTGTGTGCACAGGAGTGATAATATCTGCATACTTCACATACTACACTGCATTTTGTTTACCCCATTCCACAAAAAAGAGTGACAACTAGATCGAACTACCTCAACACAATGTAAAGACAGGTCATGAGCATTAAAAAACAGACCACAATATGGTCTTATGGACAACATGACCTTACGGTATATTATTTCCAGTATTACATGTATCTAACTTTATAAAGCTTTATAATACTTGTTGGGCCTTTGTTATAGTAATGAAAGAAAAAGCGAGGTGGAAATTGGAGAAGTTACCAAGAAAGAAGAGAAGAACAGAGAAGTGGGGAGTACTATAAACGATAGTCGTTGTGAAAGAACTTTTATCACATTCCTTGATGATCAGGTGTTTTGGAATGTGTTCCCACAGACTCAGGCAAAACCTCCAACAAGAAGTATCTGTCCCATTACAAGGTATTTTCATTTCAGATGTTACTATGATCTTGATGACTCCCTACTCATACATGCACATGTTACTTCAAAAATGTGTTATAGTGGCACAGTTGTTTTCTCTGTGCACAGGAGTGATAATATCTGCATACTTCACATACTACACTGCATTTTGTTTACCCCATTCCACAAAAAAGAGTGACAACTAGATCGAACTACCTCAACACAATGTAAAGACAGGTCATGAGCATTAAAAAACAGACCACAATATGGCACTCATTATAAAAACAAAAATAGTTTTTTCCAACAAAATATTTCAGTATTGTGATTGGCATGCCTTTCATTCAGGAGGCACACAATTTCAGGCAGTAAGTTATTAGCACATTAAAGACTGTTGATTTAAATATTTAAATGACCCTGGGGACCAGCATTATTAAACCTACTATCCTAACTTGTGCACTGTTCACTTTAAAAATTAATATAAAATCTCCTAATTAACCCTTTGACGTGGTCATTTAAATTCCGCAGCCGCGGCTCCTGCGGTAATATATTCAGCCGGCCATTTAAATTTTGCTCGAAAATTATTTATTCATCATTGTTCTTAAATTCTATGAGATAGGAACATGAAACTTTCACTAAAATGATCTTAAAAGGTGGTTTTATAACCTTACCTTATAATATG
>NW_019723298.1:2311356-2314573 GCF_002891405.2 Cryptotermes secundus
TGTGCACAGGAGTGATAATATCTGCATACTTCACATACTACACTGCATTTTGTTTACCCCATTCCACAAAAAAGAGTGACAACTAGATCGAACTACCTCAACACAATGTAAAGACAGGTCATGAGCATTAAAAAACAGACCACAATATGGCACTCATTATAAAAACAAAAATAGTTTTTTCCAACAAAATATTTCAGTATTGTGATTGGCATGCCTTTCATTCAGGAGGCACACAATTTCAGGCAGTAAGTTATTAGCACATTAAAGACTGTTGATTTAAATATTTAAATGACCCTGGGGACCAGCATTATTAAACCTACTATCCTAACTTGTGCACTGTTCACTTTAAAAATTAATATAAAATCTCCTAATTAATTTTATGAACTAAAATTTTTGGGGAGAACACTTACCAATGCTCCTAGAAGTGCTCAAGTGTGTGATATTTCTGGAAACATTCCCCTTTCTGAAGTGGCATTCCACAGAACTTGCAAATGTAGACAGTCATACTTCTTTTTTTTGTGAAAT
Organism: Cryptotermes secundus; assembly: GCF_002891405.2. NCBI lineage: Eukaryota > Metazoa > Arthropoda > Insecta > Blattodea > Kalotermitidae > Cryptotermes > Cryptotermes secundus. The sequence continues at coordinate 2,311,882 of NW_019723298.1, forward strand.
GTGCAAACATGGCATTGCCTTGAAGGATGCTTCCCCTTGGAATGTTCACTCTTCACAATTTTCAGGAGGGTATGTTTCTGCATATCACCCGAGAGTCGCCCTGGAGGGTCCACATGAGGCCTGCGTGGGGTGGGAGTTGATGGGCCCAGGCTCACTAAGTCTGTGTCTGACTCTGGTTCTGCCGCCACCATCTGGTCTGTAGCCCAGGCCTTTGCCACATTCATCAGAAATGCTTTTTATTTCAAATTTGAATCAGGGTTTAGATTTTTGTGATTTTTTTTTTTATTTTTTGCTGTCCCCGCAATGTTACTACCCGCATTTTTGTCGGAGCTACTGTCACTTTTAGTGTCTGTGGCCTCAATTCTTTGTTCTCCACTGTCACTGCCACTGTCTGAGTCACCATCACTCCGCCTCTCACAAGGCATGTAAGCTAGCTCACTGGAGAAGAATTTGTCCTTGATCCATATCCCACCACTAACTACTGGCTGGTACAAACAAATTGAAGACAGGCAAAGCATTCTCTTTTAGAGGGGGGAAAGAAAACAGCTAGGTCATGTTACTGAATACTAATCAAACGTTCCGGAGTTTTATGACTCAGTATCTATGCAGCTGCACGGCAAAATAGCAAGGTATAGTGTGTTGCAACCTAACGTGTCCTAAAATCATATCATGCGACCGGTCCACCACGTTTAAAAGCGAAAAGCATGATATCATGCGACCAGTCTTTTAACTATTAATGTCTTAGTATGCCTACTGGGGCTCACGGTAGTATAGATGGTTGAGACATCGTGCTACAAGCCGGAAAGTCGCTGGTTTGATTCCCAGTGAGGTCACTGAATTTTTCAAATGACCTAATCGCACTATGGTCCTCAGGCCGACTCAGCCTCTAACAGATACGAGTACCAGGAATCTTCCTGGGGGTAAAGGGTGGACTGCCTAAAATATGTGACAGCCTTGACATCACACAACACTATTGGACTCCATGGCCTATTACAGGGATAGCTACATCTTTCAGTGTTCCTCTTTCTACCACAGGATTGATTATGAAACAAAGCAACCTTTTGTGAGCATTTTTATGTCATTGGCAAATTATAAAATGATTACTACATTCCATATTTCAGTCTGAAAACAATAAGATATAATGAAAAATATATAGTGTGACATGTTGAGCTATGGATGACGCCCCTCCCCCACCCCCGCCAGCCGTGATGCGCCGAGCGAAGCCAAAGTTAGCCGAGTCCTAGCATCCTGGTCGCTATGCAAAGCAAGTCAACAGCGATGACATCACCAAGGGCAGCACGGGTAAACAGGATTGCGAGAGACGATGGTGGTAACAGCGGTTACTACCGCTAGCGTTACTAGCAACACAGTGCCAGGCAACAAGGGTGCTTATTACGTGGCCGTTTTCTGTATTGTCCGATCGAGGCTACATGAGGCGCAGCGAAGGCTATTCACAGTTAGTCCTGGAGCTACCTACGAGTCAGTCCTCGAGCTACCTCCGAGTTAGTTCCGAGTTAGCCAGCAACCAGTCAGTTGTATTGTGGCATTTGGAGTGTACTAATTGTGATACTGCAGATAGCAGTAATCGTAAATCTGTAATTTGGGTGATTGTAAATGCGAATGTGAAATAAAATTCGCTATGCCAAATACATCGTGAAGTTATTTGTCGCGATATACGCCCAATACGCGACAACTGGTGTCAGAAGTGGGATTTGGACTTACACACGTGATCAACGAGATTCGAATTCAAGACACGTGACAATTTGGTGTCAGAATTTTTACGAACTTAAACACGCCTGAGAAATAATTGGATTGTTGTGCATCGAGTATTTTACTGCTACAACATGGACATGGAAAAGATGATGGAAATGTTGGCAAGAATTGACGCCAACGTGAAATCTAACCAAGTAAAAGCAGATGCCGACCGAGTGCACATGCAAGAAATGTTCCGCACCCATCAAGAAAAGGCGGAGGCCAATAGAAGAAAAGACAGAGAAGATTTCCTGGCGACGTTAGAATTCAATCAAGAAAAAGCAAATAGCATGCTGGCGAAATTAGACGCCGACTTCAATGCCTGCAGGAAGAGACGTTGGCCTGCCCAGTGGACACAAAACCTGAGACGGCACAACAAGAAGAGGTCCCCATAGTGATACCGGTAGGATTGACGATGGCCTACCAAGAAACGGAGGCACGTTCAGAAGATTAAAAGCCGGCTTCAGTGCACAGGAAACCTGTGGCGGCAGAACTACTAGAGGTACCCGTAAAAGACGCCGAAGTAATGCCAGTCGGAGAACCGAAGAAGAAAAGGCGTAGGGACCGAAACCGATGAAATAAGAAAATCTCGACACAGGAAAATTGCGGACCCCAGAACAAATTGGCCGTTGTTCACAGGAAGGTGTCCCGACATGCAACAGTGGCATGGCGTCGGAGGAACATCGTCAGAAAATCCTGGACCCAAGGAGATCATGAATCCCAGATGAAGCTGGCTGCCACCTGCAGGAAGACATCCCGTCGCGCGACAGTGGCACGAGGTTGGAGAAATGCCTTCAAGAAGGAAACTCCCCAGGGAACCTTCGGATGTCAGACGGAAAAGGTGACAACCAAGGGCGTCATCGGAGGGTGTAGATCAGGACAGCGATCGCACCAAGAAGGGAGAATTTGTAAGAAGACCATCTACGAGATTGTCAGCGTG
>NW_019723298.1:2315069-2364635 GCF_002891405.2 Cryptotermes secundus
AGTCCTCGAACTACCTCCGAGTTAGTTCCGAGTTAGCCAGCAACCAGTCAGTTGTATTGTGGCATTTGGAGTGTACTAATTGTGATACTGCAGATAGCAGTAATCGTAAATCTGTAATTTGGGTGATTGTAAATGCGAATGTGAAATAAAATTCGCTATACCAAATACATCGTGAAGTTATTTGTCGCGATATACGCCCAATACGCGACTATATATATATATATATATATTTCTCATGTTCTGATTACCCTTATCAACAATAGGCTTGAGTCTGAGCACAGACACACAAAGAATACTTTACTGCTCTGAAATGCAATACATTTTTCAATTCCTGTTTAATGCGCTCACAAAACGCTACACAGAATTATGCAATTTTGTATAGTTATTTAGGACACACTGTTACATCATTTCCACTTACACTGCCAGTGGAAGGAGTATGCAAATACATTTCCTCATAAAATTCTTATCTCTACATACATATAGATCCCAGTCTCATATTTATACCTGAATTTCAGTGTTGCCCAGGTAGTACACAGAAACTGTCACTTCACATGCAAGTGAGGTATCTACCATGTTACTATGTAATAGATTTTTCAATTCATATTATATGAAAAACAGGAGATTTGAATCCTACTGAGTAAAAGGAATATTTAACTTAGTTCATGTTCTTAAAATTGAGATGTTTGTATATTCACATGACATCTTAATCTTTCCAGACTACAGGCTCGATACTTTGACCCAGTTACACAACTACCCTATAGCAATTTGCAAGCATTCCGTATCCTTCGTGAGGCATATTATCAACAGCTAGAGGGACGTGGAGATCGAAATAATCCTGATGTTGCCCGCTGGATTGAATGGAGACAAAAAATGAAGGAACTCAAGTCTGCCATTGTGCAGCAAATCAGTAAGAGCATACATCTTGAACCTGCAACTCTCCCAGTTACATCACAATGATTCTGTAAGAAAGTAGAAAATAATGTACTTGGAATATGATATACTGTATAATAATAAATTGTATATTATAATTCTGAATTTTTGTTATAGTAGATGTAATTTTTTTCATATGCAAATAATGTTTAAGGTTTTCTTACTGTTTCAACCAGTATTTAAGTGAATTTGATAAAATTAAGGTATGCCTTAACCATGAAAAGGAAAGCTTAAAATAAATGTTTCATTAAAATATACAGAAGTATTATTTTACCTGTCATTTTATGAGGGTATGAAAGTTGAACTCATAGCCTAAGAACCTTACTTCCTGGATTTGGGGTTCTCACAAACATCAAAGAGTATTTCAGCCAAGTCACACAGTATTACACGCCAGAAGACCATGCTATTCAAAACCTTACTTGATCTCATGAGACAGGTACAAGATTTTGCACTAAAATAATGCAGATGCTCAGTTATTTTAGGGAGATATTTCCAGCAGTTGCAAAAGCCAGCAAAGTGCAAATAGTACAGTATCTAACTGAGATGGAAATATGCTTCTCATGATTGCATGACAGTCTACTGTGCAACTACAGAGTCAACACAACTTATTCATAAAAGACAACACATATTTACCATATTTTACAAGAACTGCTGGAAGTGATCCCCTATTTCCTTCAAGGATGCCCTGAAGCATGTAAGCATGATTGCAACATGTTCTGAAGTTCATCCATGGAATCAAGCAACAACATGTTCCATTCTGTAATGCATTGGAAGTGTAGTTTCCCCAAATATAATAATCAGTTATGAAGATCAGCTGATCTAAGTCAGAGTTTGTTGTTGATTATTCTGTTCACATATATCAGCTATGTACTTAAGGGCAAAAACAAAGGAATGAACTTTGGTGACTCAATCTTTCCAAATTAAGAAACTGAGGAAAAGAATTTTCAAGGAGGTAGAGAGATGGGATGAACTTTAGACAAAAAAGGTAAAAGATTGCCTGGTACACGGTTTCACGAGGAATGTCAAGGCACCAGGTAGGTGTCAGTAAACAATCCACTCCAGACACATGTCCATGTGCACTGCCATGATAACCTCAAATCTCAGACCTACTTCTCATGAGAAAATAATACAAAAAACAGTATCATTCTGAAATTCAAAACAAAGTGGAGATCGCACTGCTGGATATACATATTTTTCCTAATAGTTTCTAAGTTCCTAACTTTCTTCTTGAGGAGATACTTGGTAAGTATACCAGTTATTGGTTAGATTCCTGTTTGAACATTCAATTTTCCCACCCAATCACTTCAGAAAGCCTGCTGGTGTACTGGACACAAAATTTGGCCCACCTCTTTGTTCTCCAGAATACCTTTGGTTAGTTATGAAGTATGCTGTTTGCTTGTTTGGTTTACTCTTCAACCTGAAGATGAAGGCACTACATTCCTCTGAAAGTCAGTAAACATCTGAAAGACTAGACAGTGTGACATCCCTCAAGAAAGTATCAAGGTTCATATGAACTTGGACCAATCACTGTCATGCCTTTTACAGCTGCTACTCATCTTCTCTAGGTCTGTTCCACATTTTTTACCAAGATTTGGCCTCGCTACAACTATAAGTGAGCGGCAGTCGAAATAGCTCAATCATACAGCAAATGAGTATGGGCTGAACAGCTTGGGTTCGATCAGTTCGATTCCCACCAGTACAAAATATTTCTCTTCTCCACATATTCAGACGGTCCAGACCGCCTACGAGGACTACCAGCAATTACGTGGGCCACCCAGAGCACACAGAGCGACCCAGAGGACCGTGAGTTCTATCCAATGGGCACTGCGGTCTGTAGCTGATCAGTCACCGCCATCTAATGCCGAGGTCAAGAACGGTTCACATTTACCTCCACTCCCCCATATAATCTTCATAACGTGATCTTTAACTAATTAAACACACGAGCAACTTTACCTCACAACTATGAGTGATAATCTCACCATTCCGACGATCCCGACTCAGTGTCGCTTTCCTTGCTTATGTCCCTGTTGTCACATAATTCCAAAAATATTCTCAAAATATTGTCATCTCTGATACGTCTTGCATCTTACAAATAGCATTGTCAAATTCTCCATTCCACGGGTACCTGGAAAAGCTACAAAATAAACCAGGCCAAAGCAAAAGTTTACCTACATGTCCTCTTGTGCATTACTACCAAATACTTAGCAACTTACGTAATTAATTCCTACTGAAACGCCATCTTGAACAAAGACTGTGTTTCAAACCTCAAAGGCGACAAGAAATGCGACAAGGGGTTCTTACGTCAAGTGAAATACCATCTCTTCTATGAATAAAGCACTCTCTACACCTCCACACCCACTTCAAAATTAATATGAAAATATCCATTTGTGAAGTTTATATGATGGCGAAAAATAATTTTCGCTCAATATTCAAGAAGTTTGAATTTTTAAGGTAAATAAATAACGAGATTCAAACTTCGAAGTAAATGCAAGACATGTGTCTAACTTTCACAACTTCATACTCCTCACAAATCAGATTTTACTTTAACTTAAATATCTCACAATGTCATACTTGTAAATACAAAATAAATCTCTTGGCTCTAAGTTATTGTCACTGTTTTCTCATCATAATGCAACATCCCTTGCGCCTTAACCTTATTCGTATCGTGCACACCTACTATATAACCTTGCACATATTTCGAAGTATTGTGCAATTCTAACCTTATTCGTATCGTACACACCTACTATATAACCTTGCACATGTTTCGAAGTATTGTGCAATTCTGTTAGCCATATAAAAGGGACACGATATCACAGACAGTGCTGAGTAATTCTGAGTGAATTTAATCAATGGGAAATTCTGTTCGGGCATTATTACGTGTTTCAGCAGTCGCAAAAGAAAAGGTAACATTTCCGTCTACATGCCACGCTTAACACTATATGCCAGATCTTACAGCACATGAAGTACTTAAGTAGATATTGGTATTTTAATGCCATAATAAAGAAAATACAGCTTACGGTAACTCAGTAATCAGAACAATGGACGCACAACTACACAATGAAAAATACAAGATATTTATGTTCCGAGGGAGCAATGTTATAATCTGACGCCTGATAAGAGATTATTGTTAAGTCACTTTCGGACGTTTTAATAATTATGAAAATTCCAATAATACTTCTTTCGCCTGTTAATATAAATGTGTCAGCCGTCATTTGAAACGGTTCTAATAGGTTAATTTTATTAATAAAACTTTCTCATATTAAGAGAGTATCGAATTCCAGTCGCTTGTTTTACTAAGCTACAAATTCTACCATGTAAATGGTATTTGATGAAGTTGCATACAAAGGAACCTCAAAGCTGGAAACTGATTTGCTTATCACATTTTTTTTATTGCTAGTGGGGTGGGACTAAGTCCCTTTTACTGTGTCCACTTCTGGCCTATTGTACCAGCCCCCAGATGATAGGTGAGGGTGATTGTGAAGCAATTGGTGAAATGAAGATTGGGGGGCGAAACTGAAGTACTTGAGAAAATCTGCCCCAGTGTCAATTTGTCCACCACAAATCCCACTTGACCACAGCCGGGATCGAACCCTGGCTGCTGCGGTGGGAAGCCAGCGACTAACCACTTGAGCTATGGTGCGGCCCTTAAGTTCAAAAGTTTGTACATGTCTTAACCGTGTCAGTGATCCCTTACACTACACTAAGTTATATTATATAAAGTACACAACTTAATGCAAAATTGCCATTCCAGTTTTTCATCTGTAAGCAAATTCACACACTTGACATGATTTTTAAGTTCTTCAACAGCATAAGGAACATAAAGGTTGGTATTGATTGATTCACACTTTGTTCTTGGATAGGAAAATTTCTTCTATGCAGATTTCTTCTGTATCCTAGTTGTGCCATTCACATTGCGTAAACTGTGATCGTGGAGTATAGTATAATAGGCATACGTACCTTCATAAACAGCTATGTAGAGTTCCATGAGCTGTCAAAGCTAAGTAAAAATTACCACAGTAATACCCTCAAGTGTCTAAGTGACCAAATCTGCACAGTAGCCAATTTCTCAATATTCATAGACTGGTTTCAAATACACGTAAGAAGCGACTTCTTGTGTAGCACATAAATAGGCAGAAGTATAAAGTTCAGCTTAATTGAAATAACACTAAAATTAATTACCCAAGATTCTGCCCATCAATATGACTGAGATATCCTGGTCCCCTCTTCCAAATTGCATTATTTTATTTAACAGATCGGGGATGAAGGGTCACTTTAATGTAGTGCAACACATACCAGAAGTACTGTGTTAAGAGTAGATGCTACAGATAAGAAAACTTGTAAACTAGAATACAAACGCTAAAGAAAATATACACTATAAATAAAGTATATGCTGTCAAAAACATCTTAAATTACATCATCATCATCATCATCATCATAATTCAAAAGTTGCTGAATTCCATTTTAAACATTCAACTGGAACCAGTAGCAACATGCCAGAAATCTAATTAAACGTGCAAAACTTATCTTCCGTAGGTTTTCTACTGAAGATACGACACTGCCTTAATGATTCTGTAGACAATGTATAATACTGTTCTAGCATTTAATTTTCACTTTTTCCTATTACAAGAATTATCAATATGATTAAAGAGTGGGTTCCACTCTTATTAATGCATTAATGACAAGAATTATCAATATCATTACAGTATGGATTCTACACTGATTCATGTAAAATGATTCACATTGTGATAAATATCCTAAAGAAAACTTGTCAGTTGATAAATAATATGTTTATTTCAAAGTAATGACAAATGGAGAACATAATCATTAATTTTTAAGCATAAAGTAACATAATGAAACCACTTATACTTTATGTAGAATAATTACATGGAGCCAATTTTGTCATCGGAAGCTAACAGTCAACAACCTAGCCAAAAAATCACCCATATTTTATGGTACAAAAAGGTTCACCTCTATATGTACAATATAAACTCCGTCATAAATGTAACACTTTATTGTAGTTCTTGTCCCCCTTCTTTCACACTACATGTTTCGGTCATAATCGGCCATCATCAGGTGTATTTCACTTCACATAGCTGTCACACTGCACTCAATATTCATCATCATCATCATCATCACTGGCATAACAGCCCTTTGTGAGCCCTGGCCTTCCTCAGGATTGCTCGCCATTCTTCTCTATTTGATGCTACATTCCTCCTTTCCAGGTCGACTTGAATAGGTCCGTCTGGCTACTCTTTCCTTGGATTTCTGAACAATTTAGTTTTTACAGTGTGAGGTCATTAGCCTCACGCCCAACCCCCAACCTGGAGGACCAGGGTATCCCTCTCTGTCTGGCTCCTACCCCTTGGCCTGTCCGGCATGGGTGGCTCTACCAGTAGCTATGCTACCGCCGGCATAGCTCTCAGGGTCTCAGGAGCTCTCAAACCCCACCACCACGATAAGGTGGAGATACCATTGGTGGGGGCACTCAATATTAACATTTAAATTCCAGATTTCCAATTGTTCATTTTCTGTCATCAATCGGCACCTGATATTCCAAAACTCCCCTGGATGGGGATGTGTGGAATGTAACAGGATGCTTAAATATAATATAGGTTCATCACCACCTTTACAAAAGTATGCCACGATCCTTCATCTCGTACCAAATGAATCCAATCCACACTCTTGCATCCAGTTACTTTAAGATCCATTAATATTATCCTCCCATCTGCACAGATTAATGACTCTTCCATTTGTGATTCTGGCTTCTTCATTACTTGTTAAATTATACCTGTTTATAAGAGTGTCATTTCAGTAAATATGAAATGTTATTCCCTACATAATTTAATCAACTTTAGAAACTAGAATCTCCAAGTGTTATTTCAGCAAATATGAGTTCTTGTGCCTTACATAATTTAAATCTGATAAGAAATGAAAAGTTCCAAAATAACTTACAATTATGAAATGCTAGCAATCATGCACGAGAGTTCAAACACAATATTCTAGTTCTTCTCCCTTTATGTGGGAGTAAAAGTAAAGCTGTCCCTGTAACAGGCCATGCAGGCCCATAGGGTTGTGAGACGTTGAGGGTCCCACATTATCTAGACAATCGGCTCAAAGATGGCAGTAAGGTTGTTAGCCTTATGCGCCGGCTGCGCTTTACTCCCCAGGAAAATTATTTAATTAATTCATGGTACTCATTTCTGTTAGAGGCTGAGTAAACCCCAGGGCCTAGTGCGGCTGGAAGGATTAGGTCAATTGAAAAAATCCAATGACCTCATCGGGATTTGAACCCGCAACCTTCCGCCTTGTAGCATAGTGCCTCAACCAACTATGCTACCGCGTGCATGGGGGAGGAAGAGTAAAGTAAAATTTGGGAAATATGTTAAATGTAACTACAGTCAAAGGCCTGCACTTAAAAAAGAAAATCTGATTGTTGCTGAATAGAAGGAAGTCCCCATTCATGGATTATATTGGAAGCAGTGGATTTGCATACAAACAGAAGGAAATCTTCAATCAGGAACATAAATAGGGGTTCCAACATATTATTGAACAGAATATCATGCTTTACAAAATTCAGTTGTCTTTGGATAAATGCATACATTTGGAATAGGGTGTTCCAAAGTCAAATCCATAACTAATGCCATGTACTTATAACAATGACATAGTGTGTGCCAATATACAGTCACAAGTATTTTGTCATAAACAGCGTCTCTGGAAGTCCTAACTTGCAATTTTGGTTTCCAATTAAACATCATTGTGTATGTATGTGAAATTCACACATCTTGGTACGAATGATGATAAAATTTGAAATACTGAAAACTCACATTGAAATACAGCTGTATTTGGCTTTGTTAAATTTGCTTTACGTTGTTTCAGTCTGATGATTGTGGATCTGTTCTCTCTCCAGCAATGGCTTCTGGGAAATGTTTTACAGATTTACCAGATGTGCTGTTGTTAGAGATTTTGTCATACTTGAATATTGAAGACCTTGCAATGTCTGTACAACATGTTAATTCACACTGGCAGAATGTGTCACAAGATAGTTCACTATGGAAAAACCAAACCTTCAGTCCTGGGTGCAAGATGACCGACGAAGAAATTGCAAGACATCTCAGGAATATGCCAGCATTACAAGCCTTCTGTCCAAGTGGAAGAATCAACACAGAAGTCATTGTTGATACACTGTGCAGATACTGTATAGATATTCGACATATAGAATTCAAGTATTTCCATGAACTGAGTAATTCCAGATTGCATGAAATTCTTATAAAATTTCCCAATATAGAAAAAATGTGTATCCCCTTCCCCATAGAAGATCAGTTACATTTTGCGGATCTAGTTGGACAACTTCAGAAATTGAGAATAATAATTTTTCACGCACATAATGTCCCAGTTGCAGATGGGGTACTTAGAGCAATTGCTGACGGATGTCCATCTCTGCAATGCTTAGATCTAGGATTTGGGATATTCCAAAATCAAGATGTTGAATACTTTTTGGAAAAAAAGGGACAACAGCTTTTGTCGTTCTGTTATAGAGGCTACATGTCAAATGTAGCCCACAGATTCTTGACAGAATGTGCAAATCTGGAATATCTCGTTTATGAACACTGTAATGAAGATCTGCCAAGTACAGACATACAGTGTCTCTCAAAATTGTCAGAAATGCGCAATTTGACACTAATAGCTATTAAAGAAGATCAGACACGAAATGTATCCACCATATTTAAGAATGAGTCAATGTCTAAATTAATTACTTTAGACTTATATCTCTGTGATGATTTTGATGGTTCATCATTAGCTGTGATTTTGACAAACTGCCCTCAACTCCAAAGACTTACTGTTCGAGACTGTGCACTAACAGATTATGGTTTCCAGTATATTGGTAACTGTAAGAATCTACAACTTCTTGATACTGCTGGTTGTTCTTTAATCACAGACAAAAGCATGGAATATGTTGGTGCTGGATGTCCAAACCTCAATCATCTTTATGTTGCACAGTGCTACCAGCTGACAAACAAAGGCATTGAATATGTTTGCTCAGGCTGTCAGAAACTGAAGTACCTCAGTATTCAAGGTTGTCCTGAAACGACAGATGATGTCATGGAACACATATTCAAATGCAAACAACTTGAGGTTCTTGAACTTTCATGTAATTCTCATCTATCAGGAATTCATTTTCCCCTGATTCCATCAAATCTCGTCCATTTGAATGAACTCCGTGTTCATGATTGCTTTTCATTAGATGAAAAATGTATGAGCAAACTTAAAGAAGAAATGCCACACCTGTTAATTGTAGGAAATTATACCAAAAATTAGGAAACTGATTTTAACCTAGCACATGCAACATATTTCATTTCTCAGTTACTGTGAAAATGAAGTAAAATTTGGTATACAAAAAATTATCTAATCCTCAAGAAAAATAATCTGTGAAATAATCTATACTTTGTATAAATAATCATACAGTATATTATTATTTCTTCTTATGTCTTCACACTGCTGATATTTTTTTTATCTGTACACTGTGTGATGTTTTACATTGAATGTGACTGTTTATTAATGAAACAAGAAATTAGAGTTGTGCAATATAGGAGGCAAAGAGTGAAATTAAATTATATATATAATAATATAATAATTATTTTGTGAATGTATAAGAGGTGGACCTTCTTGGCCCTTGCATCGCAACCACAGTGATCTATTGATTCTAACTGGGAAATTGTTGGATATGGTGTGCTTCAGGGATCGGTGTTGGGACCCTTACTCTTTAATATATACATAAACGATTTCCCACTTGAAATAAATAACATTTTGGAAATTATTATGTTTGCAGATGACACAAGTATTCTTTGCACAGCTAAAGACTACTATAATTTAAAAATAAAATTGGATGTTGTTTTTAATCACATGTTTACGTGGTTTCAAAATAATCAACTAGTGTTAAATCTGGATAAAACAAAAGTGATAAAATTCACCCCAACAGCAGCTACAAGCTACCCTCTATATACATTGTTTTTTAACAAAAAGCTGAAAGAAGTAAAAAACGATAAAATTTCTTGGTTTGCAGCTGGACAATCATCTGATTTGTAAGGGACATATCGATTTTTTGCTTCACAAATTGAGCACAGTTTGTTTTCTAATGCAAAAATTATCCTGTGTATTAAATATAAATAGTCTTATAGCTGTATATTATGCATATTATCATTCATTGGTGAAATACATCAGTCATAAGGTCTTTGTTATACAAAAGAAAATAATAATAATAATAATAATAATAATGATGGGAGTGGGCCCAACTCATATATGTAGAGATCTATTTAAGAAGCTTGACATACTACCAATCCCATGTGTATGTTTGCTTTCATTGATGACATTTGTTGTTAATAATTTGGATAAGTTTCAAACCAATAACTCTGTTTATGTAATTGGTACCAGAAGGAATGACCACCTTCACATACCTTCAACACATTTATCATCCTATCAGAGAGGGGTGTATTATTCAGGGGTCAAGCTATTTAACACTCTGCCGTCAAATATCACAGTTTTAAAAAATGATAAAAAGCAATTTAGGTTTGTTTTACAAAATTATTTGCAAAGTAATGTATTTTACTCTATTGATGAATTTGTCGAGCATGCAAGGGGCTCAAAAGTTAAGAGTTAATAAATGGTCTGTGTGCGTGAATTATATATTGTTGAGACTTGCTTGTTATAATTGTAGCAGTATGTATGATGTCTGTTTTAGTTACGAATTTTAATATTTTATAATGTAACAGTTTTAATGGTATGGCTTGCCAGTGTGTGTGGAATGGCAAGGCGTGAATTTGAGAATGGTTTTACCATGACGCATGTGTGTTGTCCTGACAACTTGAGCTAGCTGTGAGAGGCCTGATTATGTATTTTATTGGACAAAGGACGAATTATGTGTAGTCATCATGAATTTGTAATATGTGACATGTTTTATATCCAGCCCTATGGCGAGATGATTGGATCCATTAAGTGAAAATAAATGTAATGTAAAGAAATTCTTACTTCTGGAAATGTTTTTGTGCCATTTTGTATTACAAAGATGACCACTTCATGCTATTCAGAAGGCATAATGCTTCAGTTGTTTCTCCAATTAAGTTTATTCCAGGCATATTTGGGTAGCACTGTATGGTTTTTCCTGGCACTGTAAAAATGAAATGTATAAATCACAGTCTACCTTCATCCATGAACATGCCCAGAAACTTGGACTTATCCATCAAACAAATAGTTTACTGTAACAACTCTATTCATTAACAAAATGTCTTACATTTGAGTCATAGCCTTTGTTGTCTTGAATGAATTTTGTAGAAATGAATAATTAAACATCAGATATTTTCCTTTCGTTATAACATAATACAATTTTGGGGTTTGTTGGGATATTTGAACAGACTGACTTTGTTACTGATATTGGTGGGAACATTTGAGTGTTAGAAATTTGATCTGATTTCTGTCAGTAAACCATTTATACTTCGCCTTGGAGGCTATTCATCCTTAAATTTTGCATGTGGTATGACTGTTAAATATCTTTGCAAATAAATGAAGATCTATTTGTGATCTACAACTTCATTCTTCTTGAATGGCCAGGCTTTTTTTTTCCGAAATCCTACACTGCCAAATAGTGAGTTCTATACCAGTTTTGTGTCCACAGTTGAGGAGGGTTCTCATCTTCATCATCATCATCATCATCATCAGTAATCTGTCAGACGACAGGTCCACAGTCTCTTCCAAAACAATTCCTCCACTTAATGCGATCTAGAGCTTTCTCCTTCAAATGACAGTATCCTCTTCTGTCCCCAAGGTCATCCAGCATCTTCTTGTCACTTCTATCCGCCCCTCTATCTTTCCTTCAATAACTTCTTTTAGAAGGCAGTAACCGCGTAAGATATGACCAATCCAATTAGCCTTCCATTTTCTTATTTCATGTAGGATATTCCTCTGCTCACTGACTCTAATTAACACTTCTTCATTTCTCACATAATCAGTCCAACTGATCTTCTCCATCCTTCTCCAACACCACATTTCGAAACTTTCCAGATGTTTCTGATCTACTGCCCTAAGTGTCCATGTTTCAGCCCCATACAGAGCTATGCTCCAAATGTAGCATTTCACTAGTTTCTTCCTCAAATTTAAGTCCAATTTGCTGGTAAAAAGATTCTTCTTCTTGCTAAATGCAGCTTTTGCCATGGCAATCCTGGATTTAATTTCACAAGTACACCTTCCATCATCTGTTAACAAGCTACCCAAATATTTAAAACATTTCACATTCTCCAGTTGTTTTTGGTCAATCTTTATTGTGACTGGGGTTGGTTGTCTCAAAATTTTCATTTCTTTTGTTTTCTCCACATTCATTTCCATGCCATAGCACCTTCCAATTTCAATTAGTCTATCAATCATGCCCTGTAGCACAGTTTCTTCCTTAGCCATTAACACAAGGTCATCTGCATATTTCACAGTTTGAATAATTTGCCCTCCTAATTTGAAGTCTCCAAGCCCATCCAGAGCTTCCTTGGTAAGGCATTCGCTGTACAAGTTGAACAGAATTGGTGATAAACAGCATCCTTGTCGAACTCCTCTTCCAATCTGCACACTTCTTGTCTCCCCACTGTCCAGTCGTCCTCTAACTTTCTGATCCAGGAGGGTTGTAAGCATTACAAAAAAAAATCCATTTCATGCTCTACATAACTTTAAATCACCAATATACATAAACTTATTAATATCACTCCACTCTACATATTTCTGGTGGCTTCAGTGATTCAGCTGCAGTAATTATGATTATATATGTGGATAGCATAGTTGGTATAGTGACTGGCTATGGGCCAGACAACGGAGTGGTCAATTTTGAGTACCGGTAGGGTCAAAAATTTTCTTTTCTCCACGTCATCAAGACCATCTCTGGGATCCACCAACCTCCTATCCAATGGGTAATGGAGGCTCTTTCCCCAGGGGTATAGTGGCCAGGGTGTGAACCTGATCACTCACCTTCAGCTAGTGATAAGGTCAAAAAAAATGTGGATCAAGACATCCACTCCTCATATGCCTTCATGGCATATTGCTTAATTAGTTAAGCACCTCCTGTCCAATGGGTAATGGAGGCTCTTTCCCCAGGGGTATAGTGGCCGGGGCGTGAACCTGATCACTCACCTTCAGCTAGTGATAAGGTCAAAAAAAATGTGGATCAAGACATCCACTCCTCATATGCCTTCATGGCATAGTGCTTAATTAGTTAAGCACAGGGACAACTTTACCCCTGAAACAGAGAAAGTAATGGGAAACTGGAGAAAATAACAAGGTGCTTCATAATATCTGACAGACTAATAAGATACTGGTGAGCTATGTGACAGGGTGTGTAAATCTGGATTGGGTATAAGGTGTAGATACTATACAACATAATAAATTGTTACTATAGGATTCTGACGATGGTGTATAACACACTGATATGTTGGGATTTTGGACTTTATCCATCGTCCTGGTTTTTAAGATAACAAATAAAAACACGACGTTTCGGAAACTGGATCTGTTTCCGTCCTCAGGTGAAGGAAAACACCTTATTAGCTCTCATGGACTTAGCCTGGTCTCAGGTGTTTATAATCTTCATGTTTTGTGACATTGGTTTGTCCAGTGATTGAGGCTAGCTCTTTCTAAGGGACCCAACTGAATAGGTGTTTTCCTTCACCTGAGGATGGAAACAGATCCAGTTTCCGAAACGTCGTGGTTTTATTTGTTATCTTAAAAACCAGGACGATGGATAAAGTCCAAAATCCCAACATATCAACATAATAAATTGTTGTGGCATAAGCTCGAAGAGATTGGAAGTTCAGAGGCAATTTAATGTAATCTAATATGTCAGTAAAGGAATTCAAGAAAAGGACAAAGACCTAACACTGTTTCTCCTTTTCTCTACACTGCATGGAAGTATAACAAGTAAAACCCCTGAATGTTCAACTGGGCATATCGCCATGAAGTATAATCATGCTATTTTTTTTTCTGCCCTATACTCATACCAGAAATGATCCCTTTTTAGGAACTTACTAAAGAGGTATTCTCAAACCTGTGGTACAGACTTCAAATTCTGGTGGCAAAGTAAGGATCGCTAGGGAGGAGTCTGTACAGTGTAAAGATGCTGTCCAAACAATGCTGTAGCATAGCTTTGCTATTTGAAAAGTGTCACTACAAAATGCACTGGAACTTCAAAGTTATATCCAAACAGTGACACCCCGAGTTGTGTGAAGATGTCTGCAGACCCAACAGGCCATTACATATATCTAAATCCTTCTCCTTGGTCTACTACTGAAACACACCCTTTTCCAAATACCACAACTCCACAGCGTGCTTTTAGGCATATGGAAGAAGCATTGTAGTTGTGGGCCTTACTGGATACAGATAACTAGAGGAACTACTGAAATAACATGTTCTGTTATGAGCAAATATACAGACTAGTCAACATAAGCGACTGCAGTAATGAACACTACCCTCCACAAGTTTTCCAGGATATTTTTTCATGCACCAAGCATTTCCTCCCTTTTTATCCATTCACAAACCCAGCAGTTTGCTGATTATGTCCATCATGTGTTCGTGATCTAAATATTTCTATAAGGCCATTAGTTGCTGCTAATATAACTTCTCTCATCATTTCAACAAAAGCTACTATCATTAACAGTTCCCATGCAAACATTTGATGTCATGTGACTTAGAAATATATCATTTTGTACTGAATAACATGTCGCTTAGTGACATCAGCCTTTATAGGTCACTTATCAGAATACACAGGTGATGCGTGACTGCAGGCTACCTGTGTTGACAGTTATTGTGAAGAATAGGAATGCCTTCATCTCTTCTACCCTGAATATGTAGACAGTACTCTCTTGGAAACAGTGGTAATGGTTGACCGTGCTAATGGTGGCTTACCTCAGAAGACAAATTCTTAAAAAATGGGAATTATACATTTGCAAATGTAAGGCTCTCACAGCCGTTATTATCAACACTAAAGTCTTCTGGGATGTGATACTGTGTTTTTTTGATCTGGCCTGCATTTCACATTAACAGTTTGAGGACCGGTCGCATGATATAATGCTTTTGGCTTTTAAACGTGGTGGACCAGTCACATGATATGATTTTCGGACATGTTAGGTTGTAACACACTATACCTTGCTCTGGCGCCACCCAAGTTGCACGCAGCTGCATAATAAAACTCTGGAATGTTTGCTTACTTGTCAGTAACTTGACCTCGCTATTTTCTTAACCCACTATAAAGGAAAATGCTTTGCCTTTGTATGTATCAGCTAGTAGTCAGTGGTGGCATATGAATCAAGGACAAATTCTTCACCGATAAGCTAGCTGACCTGCCTTGTGAGACGCGTAGTCATGGTGATTCAGAGAGTGGCAGTGACAGGGGAGAACAAAGAATTGTGGCCACAGACAGTAAAAGTGACAGTAGCTCCGACGATAAAGCGGGTAATAACATTGCGGGCACAGTAAAAAATCTAAAAAAAAAAAAAATCACAAAAATCTAAACCCTGATTCGAAATTGAAATACAAAGCATTTCTGATGAATGTGGTAAAGGCCTGGGCTACAGACCAGATGGTGGTGGCAGAACCAGGGTCAGACACAGACTTAGCACGACTGGGCCCTTCAACTCCCACCCCACGCAGGCCTCATGTGGACCCCCCAGGGCGACTCTTGGGTGATATGCGGAAACATACTCTCATGAAAATTGTGAAGAGGGAACATTCCAAGGGGAAGCATCCTTCTAGGCAATGCCGTGTTTGTACAATTCACAAAAAAAGGAGTGTGTCTACATTTGCATGTTCTGTGGAATGCCACTTCATAAAGGGGAATGTTTCCAGAAATATCACACCCTCAAGCACTTCTAGGAGCATTGGTAAGTGTTCTCCAAAAATTTTAGTTCATAAAATTAATTAGGAGATTTTATATTATTTTTTAAAGTGAACAGTGCACAAGTTAGGATAGTAGGTTTAATAATGGTGGCCCCAGGGTGATTTAAATGTTTAAATCACTGGTCTGCAATGAGTTAATACAACTGTATGGCCAAGATAGTATATTAGCAGGGCAGTGGCTTCACTTGCACTGTCAAGAGGTTGGACTCTTTATCAATCCACTACACAATCTGCTGAGAACCACGAGCTCTAAAAAAAAAAAAAAAAAAAGTAATTTGAAAGATACTAACCAACATTTTGGAGGAACCTGCTGTCTTCACCTTCTGGGCACCCCAACTGTTTCAGAGGAACCTGCTGCATTCATATTCAGGATATCCTGACCAATATGTCTGAGAAATCTGCTACCTCCATCACTATGATACCCTGAACATGGTAGCAACATCACTATGATACCCTGAACATGGTAGCAACAGGTTCTCCAAAATACTTGCACTTTACTTCAACCTGCATGGCATCACATCTCATATGACCATAATATTTTATACACCTGTAGATTCTGTATGTTTCCAAGTATGATTTAAATTGATCTAGTCATGTAGCAAAGTTGCCCCAGAGGTCATCTCACTGATGATGCTATTCACTTTCCTTCAGCCCACAAAAGGAGATGTAGACCTAAAACACTGGGTGCATATAACAACCCCTGAAAATGCAGAAAAGTTTGCACTGGACAGACCAGACCTCCACTGAGACTACGATCAGAGCACCATTTGTACATAAATCCACAAAAATCAGCCATGCCACAACACATCAAATTGGGTCACTACATCCTGCTAGATGACTTTGATATTCTCACCAAAATATTTGCATTCCAAGATTGGATCATCTTAGCTGCAACAGACAGATTTAAGCTCCAGTGTAACAATGTGTGAACAAAAGATGATTTGTAAGATTTGAGGTTTTCACAGCGGTGACTATGAAGACAGCAGTCTTCTGGGATGTGGCACTGTGTAGGTATTATGTTAACCGACATTTCGGAAGAACGTATCACCTCCATCTTCAGGGTAGAAGAAAAAAAGAAAATACGCAAGTGAAGAACTGGTATGATCAGGTGCAAATAGACTAATGTCAAGAATAAACCCAGCTGTATTGAGTAGGAGGAGATGGGAGGGGGGGGCTACATGGGAAATCAGTAGAGAGGAGAGTGGAGGGGTCTAGGCAGGTTGGACCAGCAGGTAGCAGGCTTCGAGGAGAGGGCACTTGACTTGGCCCCACACAAGCCCCGCTGCTGGTTTTGCTACATGGACGACACCTTTGTCATCTGGCCACATGGGCCTTACAAGCTGAAAGAATTCCTGAACCACCTAAATAGTGTTCACCAGTGCATTCATTTCACAATGGAGACCAAAATTGAGGTCCATCTCCCCTTCCTGGATATAGATATTTACAGGAGACCCAACAGTTCTCTGGGCTATAGAGTGTACTGCAAATTCAGCCATACAAACTTCTACCTTAATGCTGCGTCCCACCACCACCCATCCAACAAGCAAGTTGTACTTTCCACATTGGTGCACAGGGCTAGAGCTCTTTGTGATCAAGACAGCATACATGCAGAGTTTGTGCTCCTGGGAGACGTTTTCAGGCGGAACAGTTACAACAACCGGCAGATCCGCAGAGTTCTCAACCATCGTCCAAACATCAGTCAGCCCGATGATAAACTGGACTCAGTCACCTTCCTGCCCTATGCAGGGACTATATTCAATCAAATCAGCAGAGTGCTGTCCTGGCACAACATCAAATCAGTGGGCCTGCCTCCAAAGAAATTATCTAGTTTCGTCCAGCCAGTCAAAGATAGCCTAGGACTGAGGACACCAGGTGTATACAGTATCCCATGCAAGTGAGGCAAGGTCTATATTGGGCAGACGGGCCATTCCATGGACATGAGATTGAAGGAGCATCAGCGGCACATCCATCTGAACAAGTCAGCTGTGGCTCAACACAGCTTCGATTTGGGACACCGCATTCAGCTTCAGAATACCTCCATCCTCACCACCAAGACCCATTATATGGATTGCATCATTAGGGAGGCCATTGAGATTGAACTCCATCCCGACAATATGAAGAGAGAAATGGGGTTCTACCTCAGCAAGTCATGGAAGCCTCTCATCTGTTCCCTCAAGAAACCCCCAGGACATGACACTGGATCCACAAGGCCACGCAAGTCCACACCGGACTCACATAGCAACCCCCAAGCTTAAAGGTTAATGCCCTCCCATTAACCTTGCCTTTTTCCTCCGACACAATATTCTATACTTGCTCTAGCCTGCAACCTGCTGGCCCAACCTGCCCAGACCCCTCCCCTCCCCACTCCTGTCTACTGATTTCCCATGTAGCCTCCCCCTCTCCCAACCCTTCCTGCTCTATACAGCTGAGTTTATTCTCAACATCAGTCTATTTGCACCTGATCATACCAGTTCATCGCTTGCATATTTTCTTTCTTTTTCTTTTACTTTGAAGATGGAGGCGATACGTTCCTCCGAAATGTCAGTTAACACAACACCTACATGGCGCCACATCCCAGAAGACTGCTCTCTTCAAAAGGTGATTTATTCCTAAGCAGGTCATGTAAGGTTCTCATTAATGCCTCAAAAGAGAGCAAGAAGGCTCTATCCAAGTAACAGTCTTGACTTTGCTCGCTTCTGCCCTTAAAAGGAAATTGTTTTAAATAATGGCTTTGTTCAATGTCTGCAATCTTGTAGTCTGGTGAAGGGGCAGGCAGTAGCCAACAAACTGAGTTGGCAAGATGTTAAAGGAAATGAAGGTTAAAGGTAGTGGTGGTGGGAGGATTCTAATGACAGATCACCTCCAAGCAAAGATGCACAAGAATGCACTGCATGCTAAACCTCAGTCAGGATATATGACAGGCTAATTTCATAAAGTGGAGCCATCAAAAACCGAATACGCCTTGGGTGTTTATGAGTGCACATATGCCTATCATCCCATAGTCCACAATCACAGTTTCCTCAGCCTGGATTGTACAACAAGTCTGCAGAAGAAAATTTACCCCTCATTGAAGTACATTTTTATCTTAGAAACACAATGCCTGAAAGTACTGAAACAATTACTTGAAGAAAGTGAGATGGAGGTGTGGCTAAGCTTGGTTCACTCATTCCCAAGCTTCACTTTTTCATAAAACAAAGTGACTGAAGGAGCTGACAAGTGTGCAAAAGAATGAGCACTAGCAGTGAGAACTCTGTATTGTTAAAACTACAAAAACGACATGAACAATTTATCCTACATATAATGAAGGTTTTTTTTAATGCTAGTGGGGTGAGATTAAGTCCCTTCTACTACGGCCACTTGTGGCCTACTGTACCAGCCCCAGATGATAGGTGAGGGTGATTGTGGAGCAATTGGTGGAATGAAGATTGGCAGGGGAAACCAAAGTACTTGGAGAAAACCTGCCCCAGCGTCACTTTGTCCATCACAAATCCCACTTCTCCAGGCCTGGGATCGAACCCGGGTCGCTGCGGTGGGAAGCCAGCGAATAACTGCTTCAGCTATGGCACAGCCACTTAATGGGGGTACTAACTGATCTACTATGAGATGGTGAAATGACAATGAAAGATATTTCAAAACATCAAAAGAATTTCATGATACTCTCTTACATTATTTGGTGGCACTGTATATGCACAATCAGGTTTTAAATGCCTTCCTTTGGATAAGATGCTTACAATGGAAAATTTTGACAATGTAATTCATCTACTACCTGCAGGGTGTGAAGATTTAACCATCAATCCTGACCAAGTTTTTTTATGAATGTACTTTTTACAAGGTCATCTATTGCAAAAAGAAAGTGAATGGTTCATTTCCAACACCACCCTCTAAGAAATGTTTTAAGGTGTGTGTACATTTCAGTGAAAACAATGAGCCACATGCAAAGTGAACTTGTATTTTGCTTTTCTGGTAGCAATGCTTCCACTAAAGAAGTGTTTGGCAATATGAATTACATCTGGTCTGAAAATATGTGATTTCATATGAACACATTATAAATCATCTTAGCAATGAAATTAGTGAAAAACTTGCATCAAATCCTGAAATACTGAAGAAGATAGGCCTATGTTCTTCAGATAAACACCATGCCATCACAAAGATCACCTCTTCAAAGTAATCAAAGTACAGTTAAAATAACTGCTTACTTATTACGTTACTACATTTATAGATTGTGACTGTGGTTTTGTCGCACTTTATTACAAGATACTCGCATACACTTACAGAAATCTACATCCCCTCTCAAAATAATCGCTGTTGTCTCCTGTTATGGTCCGGTTGAGAAACGCCCCATCTTTGTCAGCACTATCAATCATGTCACTGCAAATGCTCATTCAATTGACACGGTCTTGCATCAGGATGCATGGAACGCTGTGCTGGGTAACATGAGACATGTTCAGGTCACCAGACAGAATATTGCGGTAAGAACCACGGCTAATCCCTTCTGTTGCTGCTATTTCATCTACACTTTGGGAGTGCTTGGCATGCATGCATGCATGCATGCATACATTACATATATCAGCATGTCAGAGTAACACATAGTGTCCAATTGGCACTGAATATAAAACTTGTCAAGCAACAAGTCATAAGACAATCACAGATAAATCACAGAGACATCAATTCGATAGTTAAAATCTAAACTGAATACCTCAATTAAATATATACAATGTTACACATACAATTATACCAACAAGATAATTAGGAATACATAATAATTCTCCTTCCTACTCATATATACATATGCATGCAATGAAGCACTATAGTTGTCACATATTTAGATATAAATTGCACAGTAATATAATGGAATATACCTAAATAAACATATTTTTGACTATAAATCCTTACAATAAAGAAAAAATTCATCAACTGAATAAAACGAATTATTGATTAATATTTCTTTTAGTTTTCCTAGAAAAGTTTCCTGCCTTGTACCAAATCTCTTACACAGAGAGGCAAACTGTTGAAAATTTTAACACACATAATAAACTCCTTTTGCCTTACTGCTAAATGTGACTGTAATACGTGTAGATTCCCTCTGTGTCTTGTGGTCTTATTATGGACTGCATCATTCAAAATAAAATACTCAAGATTACTTATCATAAAAATCATCAAAGATAATATACGTATATTGAGAGGTCAATGTTAATATGTTTAGTTTTTTTAATACCGGCCTGCAGGTATCTCTTTGTTTCAATCCCATCATCACCCTAACAGTTCTCTTCTGTAAGAGAAAAATCTTCTTAGCATCCAGTGAGTTACCCCAGAAAACTGTCCCATACCTCATGACTGAATGAATATATGCGTGAAATATCACTGTAAGTGTTTCAATATTACTGCATAACTTCATATTTCTTAATGCGAAGCATGCCTTGCCCAGTCTCGGTAACATTAATTTAACGTGTGTTTTCCAGTTTAAAACGTACCTATTTCAAGGCCTAAAAATTTGATATTCATTGCATCATATAATAGCTCATTTCCATATTGCAATTGCATTGGCATATTTCCATGATTAATTGTTTCAAATTTTAACACTTTAGTTTCCTTCATATTTAAAGACAGGCCATTACTTGTAAACCAAAGGTTGCAACTTCTTGGACCCTGAATCAGTGCTGACCATTCTTGGCAGCCAGTACGCTCATCATTTTCTAAACTCTTTCCCTTGTGCAAAACATCTGCCCACTTTAAACATAGCACTACAGCCCAAGGCTTCTTCACCATATGCTTGCTTGATCATCTGAAATGTTTTGATAGTGGATTTGCCTAATTCTTGGCAGAACATGACATTTGCCCATTGCTCAAGCTGCAAAATTCTCGATTTCTGCCACTCCCAGACAACTACCCGTCACAACAGTGACTTTCTTTCTGAATACACACATGCATACAACTGCTTCTTACTAGGACAAGAGAAGAATGGACATGGCTCCATCTCGTGGCTCCAGTATCCACTGTACTGCATAACAGCGCCACTATGCAGCCAATCAACGGAATTATTGACTGTACTACGTATTGTACTGTTTCTGACCAGAAAATTTAAGATGAAAAACTGGACTGACACCGCTACATTAAGTGGTGCACTTTGTGATGTATAACTTAACCTAAACCTTCATTGAGACCATTTCACACATGTACAAACTTGTGGTTTCATGGAACATATGATGCACATCATTAAAACAAATCAATTTCTAGCTCTGAGGAGCCTTTGTATGCAGCTTTAACAAATACATTTTCATGCGAGAATTTGCAGTTTAGTAAACAAAGTGGCACGAATTCAGTACTTTTTACTACTGTAGCAGTTAAGCCCATTTCTACGCAACAATCCGAAACTAAGAGGTTGCCATGGCAACATTCCACAAGCAAAAACCGAGTACTGTTGGAAACGGGGTTTTCTATATTAGTCAGTGCAGAGGGGATATAAGAAGACCTACTGGATCCAGCGCAGTCTCAGTTAAATGGAGACCCGGTGTGAGCGCTGGAATATCAAAAATAATGAAGATAAGACTCAGGGGATCTACTTCACTCGCAGTCATCATCCGCCTGTGTCTCATCTTAAATTGAATGGAAGATATATTCCATTTGTAAATTGTGTAAAATATCTCGGAGTAACCTTTGATAGGAGGGTTCATTATTCATTCATTCATTCATTATTATAGGGGGTGGGTTTCCCCATGCACCGCCACTATGAGTCTATTGTACATCCCCCTTTAATTTCTATTGTTGCCATACCCTACCAGTACTGGTTCCAGCGAGGTCGGACCCCTTCTGGCAGTGGTACCTGATAACTTCCCCATCTACCGGAGGCATTGGAAACTACTTGGGCAGGAAATGTTTGATAGGAGGGTTAAATGGAGATTACACATAGAAATGATTGAAGTCAAGGCCTTCAGAACATTTATAAGATGGTATTCCCTATTCAAAAGTGAGCAATTAAATGCTAACATTAAGCTGACCCCCCACAAAGTTCTCATTATTTTTGTAATGACTTATGCTTGAAGAACAGGCAGAGAGTGATATCTGGAGTGTGTGATTCACTGAGACTGTTATAATTACTGTGTCAGAACACTTAGAGAGGGGCGGCTGTTCAGAGAGATGAGCACAGAAGCAGAGGAATAGCCACTGTTAGATGTTAGCCAGAAACTTCTAGTGAAGACATTGAAGGCTGGAAAGTTCTTAGCATGTGCTTGAGTGACTGGTAACATGTGGAAGTCAGCCCTGGCACTTTGGGATGCAGAAATCACCAAATTTTCCCCTACTTTCCTTTCTTAAACATTCAACGTGGATATTTAAGTATCACACTAAACACTGCACTGTGGAACTATTTTTTGTATTCCCCTTTTATATTTGCACTGAAATGGTTGAACTTTCACATAAGATTTTTTTTTCACAGAACTGAATATGAGGTGGTATCGGAAATTTCTCAGAATGTTAGTGTTGTAACTGCGACCATTCCTAAAAAAAAAAAATATTGCCCAATCACTTGCCATTCCCACTTAGAGTGTGTGTGCGCGCACACACACACGCACACACACACACCTTAACTTTATATTGCATAATGCCACTTGCTGAATGGTGAGAGAATTTCCTTCCTTTCATTTTGAGTATTGATATGTCCACTAACATCATTTATCAGCAACTGTGAATCCAAAAATCATTATGCAGAGTTTGCAACCACCAGTAACAAAAATGAAATATTCTGCATATTAACTTCATGCATGACTGTTATTTTACAAGGGTGAAATTTAATTAGTCTTATGGCTTGAATACAGATCCCAGTAAAACAATAGTTTCTTATGTCATGCATCTAAATGATTTGCAAGGACAGATCTCATATTGTGGTTGAATAACTTCAACTTCCTCTTCAGTCAGTGCATCTCTCTTTGACTGTCTACTTCTGTGATAAACTGAATCTATGGGCTGCTATTTTCAACAAGATTTGATATGCATAACTTTGTTGAAACTTCCTCGCCTGGGCATTTACAAGTGAACAGCTGAATACACTTGCTATAAGTTTTCTCTCACATGAAGGATTCCAGTATGGAAACTAGCTGCTGAAATGTATAACTTACCTCACTGCAACAGTAATGAATTCAGACCTCACAACACAACCTGAACAAGCAGAACCTCCAACCACTAACATAACAGTTGCAATATGACTGTTGATTGCACAATTGGCTTATCATGTCATATTATGCAGTCATCACAGCTAAAACATCTGCTGTGTTCATCGCTTCATTCTCATTTGTAATCTGCAGATTTGTGCATCAAACAAAATCCTAAGTAAGAAAACTAAAATAATTCATTTAGAAGAAACATATTCTTACTTTTACTCAAAATATGTACTCAAGGAAGTCGAGGAATCTTCAGGTCATATATACAATGAAGGCAATTTATAACATAAACCTACTACAATTACAATTCTCACTAGTAACATTATGCAGTTATAAATAAAAAACGAAAGGGGGGATCGTTCCTCTATTTTCACCTTTATTACATCAGTATGCAAACAGACGTATCCACCTATGCCCAGTATACTTTTCAATAGAGCCACTCTGTTTACCTGACACTGTACTAGTTGCTGAAAGTTGTCTGCTCCAAAGTTCAAGCAAATTCCCACAATATAGCTGCCATATATTCAATCCTGGCAACATAACAATGTGAGTTATGCCATAACAGACTGACTCCTGAAAGAATAAGAGATATACTATTCATTTGTTTTTTTGTGTCTAACCACAGTTACAGTACCAAGCAATTACTTAAAATTAGTTACCAGCATTTTCAGCTAGACAGAGCACCAACAAACATCACAGAAAATTCACTGCTGCTTCCATAGGCTGTTTCTGGTGCATAATAGCTGGACTACAATAATCACTTTCCCTCAATCTGAATATATAAGAATGATTTCTAATAAAGCTTTCAACAGAAATAATACATGCTTCATGGACAAAACTCCGTAATTCTCTTCTGGAAATCACATGATGTGAACTTCAACATACTGTAGAATTTTGAACATCAGCTTGAAATGTGCTTGGATGTTGAACATTTCACTTTCAGCAGCTACTGTAGTATCAGATATATAAGGCTTTACTGTAAACAAATACTGGGCATTGATGGTGAGCCCTTAGTTAGTTAGTTAGTTATTAGAGAGGGTGGGTTTCCCCATGCACTTACACCTGTAGTGGTCCATTGTGCTTCCCTCTATGATTTCTACCAGCCTCTATATCCTACCGGCATTGGTGCTTACCATCAGTCCCGCCCAGCCAGCGAGACCGGCTATCTACTGGCTGAGAAGTATCTACAATGCTTGCCCCATCTACCGGAGGTATTAGTGACTGCTGTTGGGCAGCAAATGTCCGCAATTTTGCTCAGTGACCTCCTTTGGAGGTATGAGGTTCTTTTACGTGCCGTAAAGCTACGACACGGGACCCACGGCTTAAAATCCCTCCCAGAGGACTTGTTCCCTGAATTTTTCCGCCCTTAAAAATTCAACGACCTCCGCCGGGTATTTGAACCCGCGTACTACGAGTCATGAGGTGGGAATGTTACCTCTAGACTACGGAGGCCGCTTTGGTGAGCCCTTAAGATCCATAAGTAAGGCTAATATTAGCCTTACTTTGATAAAGCGATCCAAAAGCAGGCATCCCACTCTAACAAACAAAAAACAAAGGAATGAACTTTGGTGACTCAGTCTTTCCAAATTAAGAAACTGAAAAAAGCTTGGCAGTTAAAAATGATTAGTGCTAAAGACCAAGGATGAACACTGTCATATGTAAAGTCTATTTGACATCATGATTATTTTTTACTGTTGTCTTATTTGTAAAGTGCAAACAACATAAATAGATGAATAACTGGCACATAATTCTATGACAAACTTTTGTTCATTTTACTAACTTCATATAGTAAAATCCCAACTATCCAACCTCTCAGAAATATGTTACAATACAAAGTATAAAACATATCATTATTAACTTTTTTTAATGAAAGGCAAACACAACAATTCCACAGTAAACTTAATAGAGTAGTAGAATTATTTAATAATTATAATAATTTAGAGTTCTATGTGAATTTTGTTTTCATAGAATGCCTACGCAGGATAAAATGGAATATGGGATCATCTGGGCTTTGCTATAATAGCGAAACAGCAAGATTAAAATTACCTTTTTTTATCTCTGATTTTAAAGGAAATTTGAAATAAGTGTAAATGTGTGTTAAAAATAAGATCTAAAAGTTTGTGACGATGGTATATTGCTACATGTATTATGTTTTTGGACATTAATCCATCATCTTGTCTATTTTTTAAAGAATCGTCCTATTTCTTTTTCAAAACACAACGTTTCGGGGACTGGACTCTGTCCCGGCCCTCTGATGAATCCTACTCAGTTGGGTCAAACAGATAGGGCTAGCCCCTATCTCCGGACCGGGTCCAATAGATAGAGCTAGGAGATAGGCTAGTTCTATCTATTGGACGCAACTGAGTAGGTTTTACCTGAGGACAAGGACAGAATTCAGTCTCCGAAACGTTGTTTCGATTAAGAAACAGGACGGATTTTAAAAAATGGTCAAGACAATGTATAATGTCCAAAAACATAATACTTGTGTTAAATATACTTACCAAAGTTGAGGTTGACTTCCCGGTCGGAGTTACGTCTCTCAAAAATGAACCAGCCTACTCAAACCAGGCCAATTTTGGCTAGTACAGATCATCAGTGCCAACACCGCTCTTTTTCGACTTGAAAATTCTTGACAGTTCTTGTCTGTACAGGGTTTTCATAGTTTTCAATTTTTTACGATCTAATTCCACGTCAATATTTTCAAATCCTTGTTCCCTAAGTTCCAGCACCAGCTTCTAGAACAACAATACTCTTTCTTTTTGTTCATGTAACCTTGATGTCGAATATTCCATAACATTTCGTACGTTTCATACAATTCTAAGAACTTCATTATTTCCTTCACACTCCACATTGGGGCGCTCATTATAATATAAAATATAAATACTAACACAATAAGACACTCGGAAATTATTTTCAAAATATAGGCGTAATAATTAAGCCAAAACACATACTACGTCACCCTTTCAACTTGCAAGTTACAACCTGTTGGTAGTTAGTTTGGGGTTCCGTGGTGTGTGGCACGTGGTAGCGTAGTTCAGGCTGGGCCCGTTGAGTTACTATGCTACAAGCCGGAAGGTCGCGGGTTCAAGTCCCGATGAGGTCCTTGGATTTTTTTCAATTTACCTAATCCTTCCAGGCGCACTCTGGCCCTGGGATCGACTTAGCCTCTAACAGAAATTAGAATCCAGAAATATTATTTGGGGTAAAAGGCGGCCGGCGCGTAGGGCTGACAACCTTTCCGCCATCTATGAGCCGATTGCCTAGAAAATGTAGGAACTTCAACATCATCTCGCAACCCTATGGGCCTCCATGGCCTGTTAGAGGGATACCTTTACTTTTTACTTTACTTACTAGTTAGGCTGATAACCCATTGACGTAACTAGCCGCGTCAGTGGGTTATCATCTTGAAGACCTTGAAACGCAGTTGAATGAAGGCTTCCACACACCAGAGCGCACCAGAGCGATCATCGTCATGATCGTCATCATCGTGGCGAAAACGTCTTCTCACACCAACAACGCGGTGGTAGCGATCGTAGCGATGGTAGCGATTAGTGTGAAAAATCCCGTAAGCACATCGTAAACGTTGCATCGATTATCACGTCTGGAAGAAGCATTACCTTTGGCAGGCGTAGTTGATGAGAGGAGCAGCAGCAAGCAGAGTGATAATTCCTTTTATTGTGTACAATGAGAGAAATTTGAGAAGTTATTATAAATATTAACATCACAATTAATTTTATATTAATTAATATATTTTTCAGGAAGAAGCACGCAAAGTTATAGTTTCACTGTCTCCATCAGTTCAAACGGTAAAAGCAGAGGGAAAGTCAACTTGACTCCTGTAATGTGTCCCCGTGTGAATTAGGTTTAAGGTAAGTAAATAAGATGTTTCTAACCTACGCAACTTGATTCTCATAACAAATCAGATTTATACCGTTAACTAGAAACAACTTACGTATCTCACGATGGCCTACTTGTAAATACAAAATAAATCCTTTGGGTATATGTGGTTTTCACTGTTTTCACGCCCTAATGCGTCATAACCTGATCCATATCGTACACACCTCCTGTGACGTTGCACATGTTTCGAAGCATTGTGCAATTTTCTTAGTCATATAAAACAGACTGTCGTGAGTGTAATCAATGTGAAATTCGTTTCGAGCATTTGTAGACATTTCAGCAGCAAAAAAAGAAAAAAAAAGTAACATTTTTGTCTATATGCCACATTTAACAGTATTAAGAATATACCAAATCTTACTGCACATTTAGTAATTCAGTAGATATTGGTATATTTGTGTCATCATAAGACAATAATACAGCTTTAGTAACTGAGTAATCATAACAATGGATGCACAACTACACAGTGCGAATACTCATGCACGATATTTGTGTCCCAAGCGAGCTATTGTAGAATCTGACATCTGGTAGGAGATTATTCTTCAGTCACTTTCGGACATTTGATAATTTAATAATTAAGAAAATTCCAATACCGCTTTTGCATATTAATATAAATGCCCCACCCATAATTTGAAATGGTTCTAATATATTTTCTTAATACAACTTTCATTTGTATTAAAAAGTCCTGAATGCCTGTCGCTTGTTTTACTAAGCTACAAATTCTACCATGTAAATGGTATTTGATGAAGTTGCATACAAATGCTCCTCAAAGCTAGAAACTGATTTTCTTGTAACAAAATACATCATTTGTTCCACGAAAGCACAATTTGTACATGTCTGAACCATGTCAGTGATGGTTTACAGTAAGTTCACAAGTTTGTACATGCCTTGACCAAGTCAGTGATCACTTATGTCAAGTTATATAACATGAAGTACACCACTTAATGCAAAAGTGTCATTCCAGTTTTTCATTTGTAAGCGAATTCACCCACTTGACATGATTTTTAAGTTCTTCAAAGCATAAGGAGCATACACATTGGTATTGATTGATTCACACTTTATTCTTGCATAGGAAAATTTCTTGTATGCAGATTGGGGATGAATGGTCGCTTTAATGTAGTGCAAAACATAGCAAAAGTACTGTGTTAAGAGTAGATGCTTTAGATAAGTAAACTTGTAAACTAGAATACAAACACTAAAGAAAATATACACTATAAATCAAGTATATGCTGTAAGCGGCCTCCATAGTCTAGAGGTAACGTTCCCACCTTATGACTCATAGTACGCGGGTTCAAGTACCCGGCGGAGGTCATCAAATTTTTAAGGGCGGAAAAATTCAGGGAACAAGTCCTCCGGGAGGGACTTTTAAGCCGTGGGTCCCATGTCGTAGCTTTATGGCACGTAAAAGAACCTCATATCTCCAAAGGAGGTCACTGAGCCAAATTAACGGACGTTTCCCGCCCAACAGCAGTCTCTAATACCTCTGGTAGATGGGGGAAGCATTATAGATACCTCTCAGCTAGTAGAGCCGGTCTCGCTGGCTGGGCGGGACTGATGGTAAGCACCAGTACCGGTAGGATATAGAGACTGGTAGAAATCATAGAGGAAAGCACAATGGACCAATACAGGTCTCAGTGCATGGGGAAACCCACCCTCTCCAATAATTAACTAACTAAGTATATGCTGTGTAAGATTTGAGGCTTTAAGTATATGCTGTCAAAAAAATCTTAAAATTACATCATCATCATTATTATCATAATTCGAAAGTTGCTGAATTCCATTTTCAACATTAACTGGAACCAGTATCAACATGCCAGAAATCTCATTAAACGTGCAAAACTTATCTTCCATAGGTTTTCTACTGAAGATACGACACTGCCTTAATGATTCTGTAGACAATGTATAATACTGTTCTAGCATTTAATTTTCACTTTTGCCTATTATCAGTGCATTAATTACAAGAATTATCAATATGATTAAAGTGTGGGTTCCACTATTATTAATGCATTAATGACAAGAATTATCAATATCATTACAGTATGGATTCCACACTGATTCATGCAAAATGATTCTCATTGTGAGTTGATACATAATATGTTCATTTCAAAGTAATGACAAGTGGAGAGCATAATCATTAATTTTTAAGCATAAAGTAACATAATGAAGCCACTTATACTACATGTAGAATAATTACAAGGGGCCAATTTTGTCATTGGAAGCTAACAGTCAACAACCTAGCCAAAAAAAGTCCCCATATTTTATGGTACCAAAAGGTTCACCACCTTCACAAAAGGATGCCAACGATCCTTCATGTTGTACCAAATGAATGAAATCCACACTCTTGCATCCATTTACTTCAAGATCAATTAATATTATCCTCCCATCTGCACAGATTAATGACTCTTCCATTTGTGTCTTTGGCTTTTTCATTACATGTTAAATTATTTCTGTTTATAAAAGTGTCATTTCAGTAAATATGAAATGTTATTCCCTTACTTACTTACTTACTCACTCACTCATGCAGCTGAGCCCTTCTGAAGGAGCCGCCAATTCTGCGGCTACTCAAGAATTTCCCAGCATTTTATGGAACCCAAAGGTTCATTACCATGTTTACAAGAGTCCTTCACTGGTCAGGCAGATCAATCCAATCCATACCATCCCATCCTCTCTCTCAAAGATCCATTTTAATATTATCCACCCACCTACACCTTGGTCTTCCCAGTGGTCTCTTTCCTTCTGGCTTCCTCACCACCATCCTATATGCATTCTTCTTGTCCCCCATTCGTGCTACATGCCCTGCCCACCCCATCCTCCTTGACTTGATCATTCTAATTATACAGCATGGGGCACAGAAACTTCCTTTTTTTCAAGGCGAATAAAAAAATTATTGCTGATAGACAAAATTTATGTGTAGCTAATGAAAGAACATACTTTAAAGTTTTAAATCATGTAGGTTTAAACAAAATATCTTGAAGGTGGTGGCCACCATTCTCTATGCACTGATGCAACAGTTTTCTGAAGTTCCCCTCTGCACGTTCTAACATGTGCACCAGAATTTGGGCTACTTCCTGCCGAATAACATTATTCACCTGAAGCAGGTTTGTGCCTTAAGGTATCCCCTTAAAAAAATCACAGGGCATTAGATCAGGTGAGTCTGCTGCCCACGGTATGTCACTTTGAAGCGAGATGAGCCGTCCGGGGAACTTTGCCCTCAAAACTGTCATTGAAGCTCTGGCTGTGTGGGCCATGGCACCATCCTGTTGGAACCAGACATTTCCTTGATGCATTTCTTCAAGAGCTGGTACGAAAAAGTTTTTAATCATGTCCACATACCCCTGTGAATTGACAGTAACTGCATGATTGCCTTCTTCAAAAAAAAAGGGCCAATAACTCCAACTCTTGACAACGCACACCATACTGTCACCTTATCACTGTGAAGTGGCCTCTCAAGGAGCTCTCTGGGATTGTTACCACTCCAGTAGCGCATATTCTGCTTGTTGACATATCCAGATAGGTGAAAATGTGCCTCATTACTAAAGAAAGCAAGTGCATTAGGGGGTAAATTTTCCAATAACGTTTCGCACACCGTTATTCGGTTCTGGAAATCACGTGGTGACAATTCTTGCACAACACCCATCTTATAGGGATGGAAATGAAGATGTTCGTGAAGAATTCGGCGCATTGAACGATTGGATATGTCTAGAGCGACTGCATGTTTGCGAGCAGAGCATCTTGGAGATCTCAAAATTGACTGTCGAACTGCCTCCACATTTTCTGGCATCGTAATGGTCCATTGTCATCCTGATGATTTTTTCACCACACTCCCGGTTGTCCTAAAGTTCTCTACCCACAAAACAATCGATTTCCGGTTGGGAACTGGACCTCTGGGCTTAATTCCGAAGTGAGTACGGAACGCACGCTGCTCACTCATCCACCTCACGTTTCCTACTGAGGGTTATTAGACAGAAACCTCTGCGGCTTCTGCATTCCCCGAGCCTACCCCCACTTTTCTGCGACCTCCCCTCCCTTCATAATGCGTCTTCAAAAAATGGAAGTTTCTGTGCCCCACCCTGTACTTGGAGAAGAGTACAAGTTATGAAGGTCCTCATTATGTGGTTTTCTCCAAACTCCTGTCACTTCATCTCTGTTTGGTCCAAATATTCTCCTCAACACCCTGTTCTCAAATACCCTCAGTCTGTGTTCCTCCCTTAATGTCAGAGACCAAGTTTCACACCCATACAGAACCACAGGCAAAATTATAGTTTTGTATATTTTAATTTTTATATTTTTTGACAGCAGACGAGAAGACAAAAGGTTCTGGACTGAATGGTAGCAAGCATTACCCGAGCGGAGTCCCCTCTTAATTTCCTCCTCAATCAGGTCTTGATCTGTTATTGTTGTTCCCAAATATCTGAAATGTGCCACATTTTCAAAGCATCTGTTTTCTATCTTTATGTCATGATCTTGCCCTGCATTTTGGTGACGAGACAGCAACATATACTTAGTTCTCTCTGTGTTTACTTCTAGACCAATATCCAAAATGTGTATATATTAACCGTCTTTTAGTGCATACTATTTCACTAGTCACTTCACACTACATGTTTTGACATCATTCTGCCATCCTCAGGTGTATTAATTACGTTAAACCATTGCACTGCCTGCCATCAAGTGTCCATTTATAAAATGATATAAAATGTGTGTTCGTCGTTGTTCAGTAATAAAATTCATATATTAAAACTTAAGATCTGTCATCTTACATGTCGTATATCAAACTCGTGTGTAATGCCATTTATCCACTATGGGAGTCGTTATGTTTTAATTGTGTATATACTGTGTCTTATGATGTGTCTTTCTTATGTGGCTGTGTGCGTTGTATTGCTTGACGTATGTGTGTGTGTCCAACACACACACAATATACACCTGATGCCAAGTGCTTACAACAATGACATAGTGTGTGCCAATATATAGTCACAGGTATTTTGTCATAAACATTGTCTCTGGCAATCCTAACTTGCAATTTTGGATGACAGGATTATTACATACTTTTCAAAGTAAAAATCATTCTCTAGGTGTGTATGAAATTCAAACATCTTGGTATGAATAACAATTTGAAATAATAAAAACTCACAACAGAGGACAGCTGTATTTGGCATTGTTAAATTTGCTTCACATTGTTTCAGTCTGGTGATTGTGGATCTGTTCTCTCTCCAGCGATGGCTTCTGGGAAATGTTTTACAGATTTACCAGATGTGCTGTTGCTAGAGATTTTCTCATACTTGAATATTGAAGACCTTGCGATGTCTGTACAACATGTTAATTCACACTGGCAGAATGTGTCACAAGATAGTTCACTATGGAAAAACCAAACCTTCAGTCCTGGGTGCAAGATGACCGACGAAGAAATTGCAAGACATCTCAGGAATATGCCAGCATTACAAGCCTTCTGTCCAAGTGGAAGAATCAACACAGAAGTCGTCGTTGATACACTGTGCAGATACTGTATAGATATTCGATATATAGAATTCAAGTATTTCCATGAACTGAGTAATTCCAGATTACATGAAATTCTTAAAAAATATCTCAATCTAGAGGAAATCAGTATCCCCCTCCCCATAGAAGATCAGTTACATTTTGCGGATCTAGTTGGACAACTTCAGAATTTGATAACATTAATTTTTCACGCACGTAATGTAACAGTTGCAGATGGAGTACTAAGAGCAATTGCTGATGGATGTCCATCTCTAGAATGCTTAGATTTGGGATTTGCACAATTCCCAAATCAAGAGGTTGAATACTTTTTGGAAAAAAAGGGACAACAGCTTTGTTATTTCAAGTATACAGGCTACATGTCAAAAGTAGCCCACAGACTCTTGACAGAATGTGCAAATCTTCGAGTTCTCACTTATAAACATTGTAATGAAGACCTGCCAAGTACAGACATACACCGTCTCTCGAAATTGTCAGAAATGGAATGTTTGAGACTTATATGTATTTCGGAAGGTCGAACACAGGATGTATCCACCATATTTAAGAATCAGTCAATGTCTAAATTATATACCTTAGACATATGTTATTGTTCTGATTTTGATAGTACATCATTAGCTGTGATTTTGACAAACTGCCCTCAGCTCGAAAGTTTTGCTGTTCGAGACTGTCTACTTACAGATGAGGGTTTCCAGTATATTGGTAACTGTAAGGATCTAGAATATCTTGATATTAGTGGTTGTCCTTTAATAACAGATAAAGCCATGCTATATATTGGTGCTGGATGTCCCAACCTCAGTTACCTCAATATTGCAAATTGCCTTCAGCTGACAAACAAAGGCATTGAATATATTTGCTCAGGCTGTCAGACACTGAAGAAACTTGATATGCAAAATTGTCGTGAAATGACGGATGATGTTATGAAACACATAATCAGATGCAAACAGCTGGAGGTTCTTGAACTTTCATGTAATTGTCAACTATTAGGAATTCATTTTCATCTGATTCCATCAAATCTTATCCATTTGACTGCACTCTATGCTATGGATTGCTTTTCATTAGATGAAAAATGTATAAGCAAACTTAAAGAAGAAATGCCACACCTGTTAATTGTAAAAAATAGTATAAAGAAGGGGGAAACTGATGTTAATGTAGAAGATGACACTGTCTACATTTATAAAGAACTGTGAAAATGAAGTAAAATTTGGTATACAAAAAATTATCTAATCCTCAAGAGAAATAATCTCTACTTTGTATAAATATTCATGTAAGATATTATTAGTCCTTATGTCTTCACACTGCTGACATTCAGAAATCAGCTGTTAGAATACACTGTGTGATGTTTTACATTGAATGTGCCTGTTTATTAGTGAAGCAAGAGATTCTTACCCCCAGAAATGTTTTTGCGCCATTTTGTATTACAAAGATAAACACTTCATGGCACATGGGCATGCATGTAGTCCAATAAATATTGTTACATCTTCGCGGGTTCAAGTCCCGATGAGGTCATTGGATTTTTTTCAATTGACCTAATCCTTCTGGCCGCACTATGGCCATGGGGTTTACTCAGCCTCTAACAGAAATGAGTACCAGGAATTAAATAATTGTCTTGGGGAGTAAATCTCGGCCGGCGCATAAGGCTGATAACCTTACCGCCATCTTTGAGCCAATTGTCTAGATAATGTGAGACCCTCAACATCTCACAACCCTATGGGCCTTCACGGCCTGTTACAGGGATAGCTGTACTTTTTTTTTATGCTACTGAGAAGGCATATTGCTTCAGTTGTTTCTTCAATTAAGTTTATTATAGGCATATTTGGGTAGCACTGTATGGTTTTTCCTGGCACTGTAAAAATGAAATGTATAAATCACAGTCTAACTTCATCCATGAACATGCCCAGAAACTTGGACTTATCCATCAAACAAATAATTTACTGTAACAACTCTATTCATTAACAAAATGTCTTACATTTGAGTCACAGCCTTTGTTGTCTTGAATGAATTTTGTAGAAATGAATAATTAAACAACATCAGATATTTTCCTTTCATTATAACATAATACAATTTTGGGGTTTGTTGGGATATTTGAACAGACTGACTTTGTTACTGATATTGGTGGGAACATTTGAGTGTTAGAAATTTGATCTGATTTCTGTCAGTAAACCATTTATACTTGGCCTTGGAGGCTATTCATCCTTAAATTTTGCATGTGGTATGACTGTTAAATATCTTTGCAAATAAATGAAGATCTATTTGTGATCTACAACTTCATTCTTCTTGAATGGCCAGGCTTTTTTTTTTTTTCTGAAATCCTACACTGCCAAATAATGAGTACTACACCAGTTTCGTGACCATAGATGAGGAGGGTGGTAAGCGTTACAAAAATATCCATTTCATGCTCTATACAACTTTAAATCACCAATATACATGAACTTTATATGACATAAACACCGTCCCAAGTGCAACAATTTATTGTAGTTCTTTTGTCTTGCCCTCTTCTACACTACGTTTCGGCCGCAAACGGCCATCATCAGGTGTATGCACTTACGTAACTGTTACACTGCATGTCCTTTAAAATTTAAAACCACAGGTCTTCACAATTGTTCTTTTCGTCGTTACCAACAGGTTTCGATTTATCAGAATCTACTTCGCTCGTATCTCTCTGCTTTGTGCATTATGTTTGTTGCCTACACTCATCAATTTTGATATTATGAACCGGCACTTTTAAAATCTTCAGTTCTAATTTAAAATTCTTTTAAAAATTAAAATTCTCAGGGTTACTCGCCCTATGTCTGTAGTGCTGCAGCGGCTGCTTCTTGTTTTCAGCACTGTTGTTCTTTGTAGGCTGCCTGTGTGCGGCTGCTGCTTATCTTTGCACAAAGCATACAGATACCAGCAAAGTAGATTCTGATAAATCGAAACCTGTTGGTAATGACAAAAAGAACTGTGAAGACTTACGGTTTTAAATTTTAAACTAGATGCAGTGTAACAGCTTTGTTAAGTGCATACACCTGATGATGCCCGTTTGCGGCCGAAACATGCAGTGTAGAAGGCAAGACAAAAGAACTACAATAAATTGTTGCACTTGGGACGGTGTTTATGTCATATATCGTATAGAGTGCAACAGGATGCTTAAATATAATATTGTATACATGAACTTACAAGGTGTGTCCCAAAAGTCATGAAATATATATTTTTTTAAAATTTATTGATGATATTGGTACAGAGTGTTAATATTCTTCAAAGTACTGTCCATGAGCATCTACACATTTTTTCCACCGACTCTCCCATGCCCGTTACGCCCCCTCAAAGGCCTTAACAGGAACCTCATTTAAAGCTGTTGTCACGGCTGCTTGGATAGCCTGAATGCTTTCAAAACGGCGTCCTTTGAGTGCAGTCTTGATCCTCGGGAACAGAAAGAAGTCGGCCGGAGCTAGGTTGGGGCTGTAGGGTGGCTGCGGCAGTTCGTCCGTCAACAATTTGGGGACCAACTTGGCGCACACCTTTAGCATGTTCAATTCGTCCATAACGATGCGATACACAACGGTTTTTGGAATGTTCAGAGTGTCGGCTAACAACCGGACAGTCATTCGATGGTCAGTATTCAAC
The DNA here is from genome assembly GCF_002891405.2 of Cryptotermes secundus. Taxonomy (NCBI): domain Eukaryota; kingdom Metazoa; phylum Arthropoda; class Insecta; order Blattodea; family Kalotermitidae; genus Cryptotermes; species Cryptotermes secundus. Next base: position 2,352,053 of record NW_019723298.1, read on the forward strand.
AAATCACACACGAGTCACATTTTCATCGGTTTGGCTTGTTGATGGCCGTCCAGAGCGGGGGTCATCTTCCACTCCTTCCTGGCCCTCCTTAAACTTCTTCACCCACCTTGTAACTTGCACATATGATAGAGCAGACTCCCCGTAGGCTTGCTTAAGCAGTTTGTGAGTTTCAGCAGCTTTTTGTTGAGCTTTGTGCAGAACTTGACCACTCAATGTTGTTCAAAAGTATCCGCCATTGCACGCCGTGACGTCGTCACAAAACACAGGTGCACTAAATCAGCGATACTGACGCCTCCGATGCTCGAGCAGACTGATCTTTGGGCGCGTTGTGAAGCTAAAGGCCTCCCCCCCAACCCAACCGGGTCCAGCACGCTCCGACCAGTAGGAGCACGGGAAAAAGATATATTTCATGACTTTTGGGACACACCTTGTATTACTATCACTCCACCCTACATATTTCTAGTAGCTTCAGTGTTTAGTTGCACTGCAGACTGTAAAGTTCTTAGCATGTGCTTGAGTGATTGCTAACTTGTGGAAGTTAGCCCTGGCATTTTGGGATGCAGAAATAATCAGATTTTCCTCTACTTCCCTTTCTTAATCCTTCAACATGGAAAATTAAGTATCATACTCAACAGCGCACTGAAGTAGTATTTCTTATATTCCCCTCTAATATTTGCACTGAAATGGTTGAACCTTCACATGAGATAATTCTTTACACAGAGCTGAATATGAGGTGGCATCAGAAAGTTCTCTAGAGTGTTATTGTTGTATCTGCCACGGTGAAAGAAAATGAGAGGGAACGCCAAGGTCACACTTCCAAAAGCCTATTGCATCCATCTGCCACGTGACACTGCACTGTGAACATGCATTGTTTTTACATGACCGCTTTTTCAACTTCATGTCTCATTTTGTCTGTGATGGGTGGCAAAATCAGACCAAGTGTCTGCATCAAATTTTGCATGAAGCTACAGTATATAGTATTGTTTCAATAAAATTTCAGTTTTAGTGTACAAAGTACATTTATTCCAATAAAAATCCTAATTTAATACGGTTTTCAATGTTAATACTGGGAACCCAAGTATTGTGGTTGACAAGACTTTCATTCAAGAGCAAGCATTTTGAAGTTCTACCTTAATGTCTTAGTGTGCTTATTTTTTCTACATGATAGATTATGGAACAAGAGAACATTTTGTGAACATCTGTATGACTGCTACATTTCTACTTAATTCAGTCTCAAAATGGCAATAAGATAATGAAAAATTATGTATCCCTCATTTCCTGAGTTACCTTTATAAACAAAGGACTTGGGTCTGAGCACAGACATGTAAAGAATGTGTTTGAAAACATTACTGCTCTGGAATGCAGTACATTTCTCTATTCCTGTTCAATGTGATCACAAAATGTACCTTGGCATTATGTAATTTAGTACAGTTATTTATGAAACAGCATATGCAATGCATTTCCTCATAAATTTCTTATCTCTACATACATATAGATCCCAGTATCATATTTATACCTGAATTTCAGAATTGCTCAGGCGGTACACAAAAACTGTCCATTCACGTGCAAGTGAGGAATCTACCATTTTACTGTGTAACAGATCTTCAATTCATATTATGAGAAAATTTACATTTGTGAACCTACTGATTTAAAGGGAGATTTAAGTTGGTTCATGTTCTTAAAATTGAGATGGCATCTTCTTGTTCAACAAACTCAATATTTTCATCCACTTACACAATTACTAGGTGGTTCAAATATGACTGGGACTGATTTTTTTGTAAACAAGCCGCACTGCACAGCAGCTGTGCGACCTTGAGAAAGTGAAGCCACAACCTCCACCCTCCCTCCTGTTAGGGTTAGAACTTGTTCAGTCCCCTCTGGGAGTTGCTAGAGTGATGAGTGAACAGAAGGTACCGCGGAGTGTGGAACAACGCATTGTGATCAAATTCCTCGTTGGAGAAAATGTCCCGTCTGCTGAAATTCACCACAGACTACAACAACAGTATGGGGAAGACTGTCTCTCACGGACCCGTGTGTTTGAATGGTGTAAGTGCTTCAGAGAGGGCAGAGTGTGTGGAGAATGAACTGCATGATCGTCGGCCGCGAATATCCGTCACCAAGCCAAAAGATCGTGCAGACGCACTTGTTCGTGAGAATAGGCACATCACTATCAAGGAATTTGGAGCAATGTTGTCCATCAGTGTTGGTAGTGTAGAAGACACGAAATACCACGCACTTTGATGGACGTGAACAAAATGGTGTGCGTGCAAGTTGCCAGTCGTCTCCTACAGCAGTTTGACGACGAAGGTGATGCATTTTTGAAGTCTATAGTGACCACCGATGAAACGTGGGTGCACTACTTTATTCCTGAGTCCCAGCAATCATCACGCGAGTGGCGGCATACCAGTTCTCCCAAACCCAAGAGACCGTGGAGGAGCCGTTCGGCAGGAAAAGTGATGGCAACGTTCTTCTGGGACTGGCAGGGGGTTATCCATGTAGACTTTCTGACAGATGCCAGAACAGACGATGCAGCTTATTACTCAGACCTCCTGGCAACAGACGCGAAGGGAAAGATCCGATCCAAGCAGAAGAGAGGTGGAAAGCGGGTAGCCTTCCTTCAAGACAATGCACGCCCCCATACGGCCAAAACAACAATGGATACCCTCCGAAAATTGAACCTTGTGACGCATCTGCCGTACAGTCCCGATTTGGCACCAAGTGATTTCTACCTGTTTGGAAGGCTCAAATCAGACTTGCAAGGCATGCGGTTTGTGGATGATGCCGTCATGCAGAATGTTTGGGAGTGGATACGCTGCCAACCACAAAACTTTTTTGAAAAGGGCATCAGGATGCTTCCAGAACGTTGGAGAAAATGTGCTGACTCCGGAGGGGAGTACGTTGAAGACTGACATGTGCAAGTAAGTGTTGGGCAATTTTGGTTTAAAAAAAATCAGTCCCGGTCATATTTGAACCACCTTGTACCTTATAGCAATTCGCAAGCATTCCATATCCTTTGTGAGGTATATATAATCAACTGCTAGAGGGGCGTGGAGATCAAAATTATCCTTCTCATTTGTAGTCAGCAGATTTGTGCATTAAACAAAACCCTAAGTAGGAAAACTAAAATAATTCATTAAGAAGAAACATGTTCTTAATTTCACTCAAAATGTGTTATCCAGAAAGTTGAAGAATATTCAGAATGCTGTATGTACAATGAAGATAATCTATTAAATTGTAAAAATATACCTATTACAATTACAATTCTAGTTGCTTATATCACAGAATTTTAAAATAAAAAACTACAGACAGGCTCATTCCTCCATTTTCAGCTTTACTACAGCAATATGCAAACATACAGATCTAACTGGAGGTCTTGTCTATGCCCAGTAAATTCTTCTATAAAGCCACTTTGTTGACCTTATATTGTAGGCATTGTTGAAAGTCATCTGATCCTAAGTTCAAGCAAATTCCCACAATATAAGTGCCATATATTCAATCCTGGGAACATAACAATGTGAGTTATGCCATAACAGACTGACTCCTGCAGGAATGAGAGCCATATAGTTCATTCTGTTGTGAATCATTCCATGTCTGTTCTTGTGATTAGTCAGTTATAAATTTACATCATGTATGTCATGTCTAACCATGGTTTCAGTCATAAGCAACTACCACATTAGTTACCATCATTTTCAGCAGGACAGTGCACCAACAAACACCACAGAAAATTCAATACTGCTTCCACAGGCTGTTTTAATGAGTAATCAGAGGACTATGATAATCATATTCCCTGGATTTGAATGTGTACAACTGATTTATAATAAAAACCAAACAGTCTCTTCAGGATGCCTGCTGGTGAACTGGGCACAAAAGATGCCCCACCTATTTGTTCTCCACATTACATTTAATTACTTGTAAATGGCATCACAAAGTTTTCATTACTTGTGACATACCTACTCATCCAGTGCATGTTCTTAAAATGTGCTACAAAAATGTCCATATAACATCTGAGCTTCTCACAGCAGTGACCATGAGGAGTACTATTGGGGTGTCACTCTGCTTCCATGGCTTACTCTTCAGCCTGAAGGTGGAGGCAGTACATTCCTCTGATGTCAGTAAACTTCTGCCAGGCTACATGGTGTCACATCCCACACAACAGTATCTTCAGAGTTTATATGAACTTGTACAATGGTACCAATTACTGTCATGCCTTTTACAGCTGCTCCTAGTCTCCTCGAAGTCTGTTCCACATTGTTACCCAGATCTGGGCTTGCTACCACTAATGAGCGGGCAGGAGTCAGAATAGTTCTGTCAGTACAGCAAAGGGCTATGGGCTGAAAGGCCCAGGTTCGATTCCTGGTAGTGCAAGATTTTTCTGTTCTCCACAGCGTCCACCCAGACTCCTCTCCAATGGAGACGCATAAAGCAGCTGCAACGTGAAGCTGACCTCTCAACTCTTTCTAGTGCCGAAGACAAGAAAGGTGGACCTATACTTCCGCTCCCCCATGACTATGTTGTGGTGTTTTTTAACTAATCAAGCACTGGGACAGCCGAGTGGTCTAAGACACACCGTCTTCGCTCGCTCGGAAGCTGGGATCATGGGTTCGAATCCTACTCAGGGCGTTGGTGTTTAGAGAGAGAGGGTTTGTGTATAGGTAGAGACCTTGCGACAAGCTGATCACCCACCCAAGGAGTCCTACCAAATGTCTACCATCTAGTAAACCGAAGTGAAATGGGGAGCCGCTAAAAAAAAGCATTAGAACAACTTTACCCTACGACTAATCTCATCATCCCCTGACTCACTTTCAATGCGTTATAACCCTGCTGTCAGATAATTCCAGAAATAATCCAAAAATATCCTCACCACTGGTACTTGCTCTTAGAAATTATATCAATTTTCATCTCAATGGTACTTGCAATGCACCCCAACACAACATCCAGCTCAAAATCAACGTGGAACTACACATATCCATATGTGCAGTTTATTTGATAGTGAAAAATAATATTAGGCCAATCTTCAAGTAGTCAGGCTGAATTTGTAAGGTAAATAAACAGCTTCAACATTTGAAGTAAAATATAAGATGTATTTCTAACCTATGAAACTTCATACTCCTAACAAATCACATTTATACATCACTAGAATCAACTTACATATCTCACCATGTCTTATTTGTAATGTCAATACAAACTGAAACTTGGCTATAAGTGGTTTTCGCGTCCTAATGCAAGACTATGCGTCGTCATCCCATGCATACCATACTGACTCGGTAAGATAACTTGCACGTGAATCACAATATTGCGCAATTCTGTCATAAAACACATGGAGACACTTCGTGTTATAGACGCTTCTGAGTACAGGTGCTGGCAGTCGATAAGAGATACTATTTGGGCATCTTTACGTGTTTCAGCAGCAAAAAAATAAAACAAGGTAATATTTCCGACTGCATACCATGTTCAACAGTATAAAGAATATGCCAAATCTTACAGCAAAGTAAATATTGATAGTTTAATGCAATTGTAACATAATTACAAAAGTGTATTAGTGACTAGTGACACGGGTTTGGATCAGTGAGTCAATTTATTGGATATTCACTAGTTGCAACTACAAACAATTATAACACATAAATAAAGTTTCCTGTGTATTTGATTTGTTTCATTCTGGTCCGTCACACTAACAATTATAAAGACAAAACAACTCCATCCAGTGTGACTACTGTAGTTTTTACTACTTGAAAACTTAACACCCTTACATATTTCGGTCGCTATAGACCATCATCAGAGGGACATCGATAATTTTTTGGAAACTGCTATCTCAGTGGGTGTTTTGAGTGTTAAAATACATATACATACAATGTTTGTAATGCACTATATATACAAAATACAACTTTTCCACAACTACAGCAGCTTTCTTGGTATATTAAAGTTTTTAAAACTTTGTTATTTAAGTTAAAATTTATAAACCAAGTAGGTTTGTTTCCCTTCTCCTATTGTCTTTCTTGACGGGGGCTGAAATTGTGCCGCCTGTCTCTCTTGAGGAGGAGATTCTGCAAATATATTATGGGTATTGTATTATTTCAGCGATCCTATGTATCTTATAGTAAGTAATTTTCTCATCTTGCAGTAGATGAGAAAATTACATACTATAACAAATATGTAGATGACATAATATAGTATAATCAAACAAAAATAACCCCCCAGTGCATCCTCGAACACTTCAGAAGACAACATAAAAACCTGCAATTCACAATAAATGAGGAAGTAAACAACCAAATAGCCTACCTGGACTTAAACCCATTTAACAGACACAGACAAATAGAAATGGAAATATACAGAAAACCCACAACAACAGACAACAATAAATAATAAATCATGCCACCCTAAAGAACATAAATTGGATACACAGACTTTTTACACTACCCCTTGAGGAAAACGCTAAAAACAAAGAATTAAGTACTATTATTAATATAGCACCAAATAATGGCTAAGACATCACACAACTATTAACAAATTTAAACAAAAGATAAGTAACCCGGATAATAAAGACAAAAAAGGAACAAAAATGGGTCACATATACCTAAACACGAAATTACACTTGAAAAATCACAAAACTATTCAAAAACACTAACATAAAGATAACCTTCAAAACAACCCACTAAATAGGTAAACTAATAAATGAAATTTTGAATTGTTTCATTTTGGTCCGTTACACTATCAATCACCAACTACCAATAGAACCTCCGTCGAGTGTAACAATATATATTCTTGTCACCATTTCCTCACATTTGCCTTACATGTTTCGGCTCACAAAGAGCCATCATCAGAGGCATCCACAACAAAAATATGGAAACACTTGCACTGCTCAACAATCANAAATGAAAAACGAGAAACAAACCCTTACGAACAAAGTGGGATATACAAAGTAACATGCCAAAGCTGCCATAAAGTATACATCGGCCAAACTGGTAGAAATCTAACAAGAAACATAAGGCCGGTCGTCCACTGGAACCGTATTCGTCCGAGTAAATCGTCGCCCGTATACGGCTGAATTCGGCCGACTGATCCCATGATATGTAAAGGCCTTGCTACACGTCTACTGCACATGACGTACTCGGCCGAATGCGACCGAACACGGCCGAGTGACGGACGGATCCCATTCAAATGGGATCAGTCGTACGTATTCGGCCGACTGTACACGTGCAAGGAGAAATCTTTGATGGATACTGAGAAACTAATAAGCCTCGTACATGAGAATACGCCACTGTGGGATATGCGAGATAAGCAATATCACCACCGTGACGTGCAAAGAAAACTTTGGTCGAGAGTTGCAGAGGAAATGGGTGTTGAAGGTAAGTGAAATAAAAATTGTGTTCGATATCACTTATTACAACACAATTTTACAATAACAAAGTACAAGCAACCCTGAAATATACTGTACCTAAGCTACTAAGTTGTTGGAAATACTTTCAGTCGTTCACTTCTTCTGCGCAAAAGAATGTCATAAATTGTTCTCGAATGGAATAAGCAGCATTGACACTACGATTCTCGCCGAGAGAAGAATATCTATTCCTCGACTGTGTTTGCTGACAAGTGAATGAAGCTACTGGCTCTTCTCCTTCTTTTTCAATTATGATGTTGTGCAACAAGCATATGCATTTGACAATGTTGTCAACATCTCCAGGCTCTTCAATTTCAATACTTGTTTGCAGCAGTCTCCATTTACTGCTCATTATTCCAAATGCACATTCTACCACTTGCCGAGCTTTCGAAAGGCGCTTATTAAAAATTGTTTGTGATTGTCCAAGTTTTGACATCGGGAATGGCCTCATCAAGTAGGTTTTTAGTGGATAGCCCTCGTCGCCTAAGAGAACGTAAGGTACCTTAATGTTTGTTCCTGGAAGAGCTGAGAGACGTCCAACACCCAGGGCTCCTTGTTCAAGTTTCTGGGAAAGGCTGGAATGCGAAAAAACACCACCGTCGCTCTCCTTGCCGTAAGCCCCGACGTGAATAGCTAGAAATCTGTAGTCCGGACCAGCTACAGCTTGTAAGACGATTGAAAAAAACTGCTTATAATTTCTGAACATACTACCCGAATGCCGTGGATTCTTTATCCTCACATGCTTGCCATCTATGCAGCCCACACAATTCGGGAATTTCCATTTATTCCAAAACCCTTGTACTATAGGCTCCACTTCGTCTTCTTTGGGGAAAGGAATGTGTAACACGTGCAAATTATCCCAAATTGCTTCGCATGTTTCCTTAACTATTCTGCCAACGGTCACGTCAGAGATTCTAAATGAATATCCTAGTGTCTTGAATGAGCAACCAGTTGCCAAGTACCTGCAACAACAATGCACAAATAGTACAAATAGTATATTATCGGTCACAGGTACACAATTTTTTATTTGTCATGAAATTGGTTTATTTATATCCAAGCAATTACTTACTTTTATCCATTAATTGTTGCTATCTATTTATGATTTTGTTACTTCTTGTTTGATTGCAGTTGGTCTAGTAAAAAAGAAATGGCAGGGACTAAGGGACGTTTTTCGAAAAGAATACAACAGAAGTTTACAAGGAAGGAGCGGAGACGAGGCGCCTCTTGAGTGTACTTCGTCATGGCCACACTTCCAAACCCTGCTATTTTTGAAGGACACAATTGAGCATCGAAAACTTCAAGGGAACATTTCACCTTCAAAAAACACAGCATCACGCACTGCTGAATCTGGATGTGTTTCTGATACATCACATGACTCTTACATTGACAATGAGTATGCCCCTTTAGAGCATTCCGCTCATGGTTCGCAAGAGTCAACAGATGGTTCTCAGCCTTGGACTGCGTGTGAAACCATGGATCCTCCGCCCACCCCAAATGTCACCAACAGACGCAAATTACGGTCAAATAAAAGTGCTGACCCATTTCTCCAAATAGAGAAGGAAAAATTGAAATTGTTTGCTGGAAACGCTGCTGCGAAGGAAGACAGTGATTACCAGTTTCTAATGAGCCTCCTACCATTTTTAAGGAATATCCCTTTCCACCGAAAACTTATAGTTAGACATAAACTGCAACAAGTTTTCATTGAGGAAGAACAAAATACTCTTCCAAACGTCAGCAATTTCACACAACCAGCAAACAGCGAGTCCCTTAATCAAACTGAAAGGGAACCCATGCAGACTGTGGCGTCTTACCTTTCCAATTTCACATAAAACGCAACTGGAACATCTTGAACAAAATTATTTTTCACTATTCCTATGTATACTATGTTGTAAACTGTAAACCTACGTGTATTTTTCCGTTCTTGTTCAATAAAAATGTTTGTAACTCAAAATGTGTACAACTTACCTTAATGTTAAAGCCAAACGCTCCTCAGGTGGTATAACTTCTCTGAAATTCGACCATTTCGTTATTGAGGGCTGAATAGCCATTAAAGTATACTGAAATGTCTCCATGTTCATCCTATAGTAGTCGCAAAATTTTTCCCCGTTTCTCTTCAACTCCTCATGTAGGTGATGGAATTCTCCCAGAATTCTTCTTTTGATTAATATGGGACTGACCCAGTACTTCCTTCGCTTTCGCTGCATTCTTCGCCTCACGAGATATGGATTTTCCAGGAAATACAGATCATCATCCATTTTGTAACAACAAACACGCGGTTCACTGGCGATACAAGGCCACACTGACGGAGCGGCACTGTGTCGGATGTAATTCGGCTGCAGTGGACGAGGTTTTAAATCGGACGACCTGGTCGGCCGTATACGGGCCACGGAAGATACGGTTCCAGTGGACGACCAGGCTAAGACTAAACAAAGACGAATCAGCATTTGCCCAACACATACTAAATAAACACCATCAGTACGGACCAATGACAGTAATCATGGAAATGATTGAGAAAGCCAAAAATGGAGGTATCATGAATATAAAAAAAAAGTACTTCCATATATATTGCTTTAATAAGTTCAGTAAATTGACAGAAGAACAAAAACATACAAAAGAAAGTAATAACCAACGTAACATGTTCGACCTCATAATACAACATCAGAACACGCCCACATTAACGTCACAGACACAGGAAGTAAAAATTATGCGGCACAGCACTCTCTAGAACAGTAAAAACAACTCGGGACAATACCAAGGTAGGACGAAACAACAAAATCCTTAAAATATATGTATACATATACACACAACAGGGTCGCTGAAATAATACAATACCCATAATATATTTGCAGAATCTCCTTCTCAAGAGAGACAGGCGGCATAAGTTCAGCCCCCATCAAGAAAGACAATAGGAGAAGGGAAATGAACCTACTTGGTTTATAAATTTTAACTTAAATAACAAAGTTTTAAAAACTTTAATATGCCAAGAAAGCTGCTGTAGTTGTGGAAAGGTTGGATTTTGTATATATTGTGCATTACAAACATTGTATATGTATGTATTTTAACACTCAAAACACCCACTGAGATGGTAGTTTCCAAAAAGTATTGATGTCCCTCTGATGATGGTCTATAGCGACTGAAACATATAAGGGTGTTAAGTTTTCAAGTAGTAAAAACTTCAATAGTCACACTGGACAGAGTTGCTTTGTCTTTGTTTCCAGTGTATGCTTACACTGTTGTTGCTAGGTAACAGATCTAAACAATGACTGTTCCTCTGCAGAGATTTCCCAATCCGTTTCCTGGCAATGGATTTTTTTTTGCACAGGAACTGTCACATTCCAGATATCACTGCATTACAGCACACATAAAGTCTTCACAGGCTGACATCTTGCACTGTTCTGTACTCATAGTTCGAGTTCGTCCTGAACTTACAGTTCATGGCTCTCGTTTGCTGCGGAACGGACATTAATCTACAGTAATCAGCACGTGATCGCTATCCAGCCAGTAGGTTGGCTCTACAGAAAAAAACAGCTTTCTCTATTGTTGCCTGTTGTGCCGTGTTTACGGACATGTTGAAGTGATCCTTTGCTTTCGATGAATGCCGCTGGGTTGAGTACCTCCTGACCACCAGACTTATAGCCTGCTAACACACCTTGGACAAAGTCAAGTGCACACCTTACCTGAGGTAACCACAAGACCTAACTTTAACCTTTACAGGTATTACATACTGCAGAATCCCACTGGCACCCAAAAAGATCCTTAAGTTATAAACTTTCTACAAGTACAACCAATCATTCATACTACAGACTTACATATGGAAGCCCCTATCAAGAAAGATTAACTTGATAAAGGTGTGTGAAGTTGAAGTATATAGCTTCACACATTCTTAACCTCAGCATACCACACAGGTAACTGGTCAGCTTCATGGTCTCACTTGTTTTACCCAAGGGAAAGATACCCATGTAACCACTGAATGAAGGTTGACTGGACACCAAAGCCTGCCCGGATACAGTGACAAGAAAAATTCTTGACTTTATCAAGAAATAAAGCAAGGTCATTCAACCACTGCCAGTCACTATACTAAATGAGCTCTATCAGCTCTTTCTGTTGCAAGTATGACTCGTTTTCTTATACAGAGAGTTTTTTAAATCTGTAGACTGGTTCATAACTCTGCACTTCACGGCGATAGGTTGTGCCACTTGCCATGACATCCATACGAATTTTGCAGACAAATCAACATGCTTGCTGGCCAATAACATTCAGAATGAAGAGAAGTAATTAACTTTTGGACAGCTTGACAGCATTATGTTTCACAGTGAGCAGTACAGTACATGGGAGTTTAAGATTTTTCAGCAGTAGGAAGCAGTTATCAGCTCCATTAGCCTACTTCCTAGTTACAGTTAGTGAGTAGAGTGGTATTTCTATATGACACCTATGTGAAATACAGATCAGCAATTAAGTGCCAGCAAAAATTTTGTGATGAAAGAGTTCCCAGCAGACAATTTACAATTTGATAAATAAACTTCAAATAGGACTTGTAATACAGAAGAAACAAAACATAAGCTTTAAGTGCTTACCGAGAAGTAGTTAGATGACACAGAGACCAGACATACACCTCAAAAATCACTCAAATGCCTAGTTCAAGAGATTGGAGTGTCAGAATCTATTGCAAGAAAGGAAACACAATCGCTGAAGCTTAACCCCTATAAAACAACAGTAATCCATGCCTTGCAGCCACGTGATCCAGCTAGAAGGGTTCATTTTTGCAGTTGGTTTCTAGTCTTGTCATCAAAGAAGAGCTCCATCAGCAACTGACATGGCTATTTTCAACACCTGTGATCTATTCCAAACTGTATCAGCCATCAGGCACGATGTTTCATCTGCAGAATTCATATGCACCTCGTAATGTACCTGTCAACATGAGGTTCAGAGCCATGGAACTGGTCAACAAAGTAAAAATCCTCAGTTTAAGGTCTTTCATTCTGGTCCGTCACACTAACCAATTAACAATCAAATTCCTTCCGTCAAATGTGACACTTTTTTAAGTTTTCCACCTCGTCACCACCTGCCTTACATGTTTCGGCTCACCACGGAGCCATCATCAGAGGCATTTATAGTAGAAAAAGAAATCACCAACACACAAAACTTCACTTTGTCCAAGATAGCCACGTTCCAGTTAATTAAAATAATTACAAATAGTTAAAATTACCCAGA